>NW_027506884.1:1522465-1549965 GCF_052324685.1 Brachyhypopomus gauderio
GATGCAAATGTGAACAGAGCGGCAGACGGAGAACTCATACATGAACTCTGATGATGTCATGTAGCCATCTCCAGTGAACACACGAGAACTGAAACCACCAAACGAAAACCCACAACACGGTGTCGCTTTCATGGGCCGGCGCGCCACACCCTTACAGCGGGACTCTGGGTATGAGGGAAAACCACCCAATAAGAGCAGAAACACCTTCCAAATCGACCAATGGCGTGAAGGACCTGCAGAAAGAGCCCCGGTACGCAACAGGACTGAGCTTTGTGTTTGACGTGCTTCTCACATCAATAATAATAGTAATAATATTTATAATGATAATAATAAAAAATGTCTATATGCCCATCCAGCACCCCTGCATGAGAAAGTCACTTTTCACAATTTTGTTACACATCAACACTTCTTACAAATGATACCCCAATCACATTGACAGTGTATAGATTCTTTCATAGCTTAATAGCCAGAAAGTTTTGCGAATAATAAAAAAACAGTTAAAAAATGTGGTTATAGGGAGGGGGGGGGGGGGGGGGGGGGAGTATGTATCCATTAATTTTTTTATTTTATTTACTTTTTATTGATAATTCATTCATTCAGATATATAGGACATGTTCAAGGGTCACTTTTCTCTTTCTCTGGAGCTCTTTATTATCTTGTCTCTCTCACTCTTTCCACAACCTGCTCTAAAAAACCCAGCGCACCATGGTGTGTGTCTGATAGATAACTGATCATATAGATATAGATAACTGAAGCTGACTCATACATAAACTACTAACAGTAGTACAGTAGTGGTACAGTACAGTAGTAATACACAATATTATGTGTGTGTGTGTGTGTAAATCTGAAGAAGATTTAATGTGAGTAACTGCAGGGTGCTTAGGTAAGATATATAGAGGTATTTAAAAAAGTAGACAGGATGTTTCGGACAGAGGTCTTCATCAGCTGTGCAGGCAAAGTGCTTCTGGATTAATAGGAAGAGGAACCAGTATATACAGTATATATGAAAACGTAGATGTTTAAATCAGAACATTCATTCCACGGTATTTGTAATTAATATAATATTAATAATAATATAAATAATTACAAAACTACAGGGCTAGTATAAAGACAGGTCTTTGAATGTGTAGTCTGGTAAATAATGGCGAGCTCTTAGAGAAGTGTGGATGTGGTGGATGTGGTGTCCTCTCCCGTGTGAAGGTTCCCGGGCCTTGGGGGGGCAGAACTTAACCACTGTGAACATAGAGGAATGCCATACTGCTCACATGTGGGTTAAGTCCTGCTACCGCAGAGCCAACGTTGTATGGACTGCACATTTGTTGTTCTGTGTATGCATGTTGTATGTGATGTATTTGTGTGTGTGTAGGTTTGCATGAAGGTAGCTTTTGCATGTGTGTACTGGTTCAAGAGGGTGTGTCGGTGGCTTCTCAGTATTCACAAGGACACACACATTCCAATGGGTTTAGGAGCTAATGTATTTGTGCATAGGTGTGTGTGTGTGTGTGTGTGGGCAGCATACACTTTCTATGTCGTTTTCTTCATACTAGCCATTGGAAATCCCTGGCAATGTGATTCAGACATTAAGGTTAAAAATCACTCTGCCAGGAATTCCCCTGGCCAGCAGTAGGATATGGGGGGGGTCACCTAGCTGAGAGGGCTCTGGTCGGTCTGGTGATACTATGTCCATATGCATCGCACTCACACACACACACACACACACACACACACACCCTTCAGGGCCTCTCAGTTCATCAGAACCACAGACTCGAAGACTCGACCACTAAAACCTTTAAAGACAAAGGTGTGTGTGTGTGTGTACTTTATCATTCTCTCTGGGGTCATTGTGGCTGTTGCCTACTCTTCCTAGATCTTCTAAGGGTCTGGTGTTTCTGTGGTCTTATAAAAATAGCTTTTCAGTGACAGACATGAATGAGATCAGGCAGGAAGGCTGAGCTAATGTGAAGTCAAGCTGTCACTGTCCTGTATGGGCCCTGAACTGAGATCAGCTAAACACTTCCACCAGCATTGACTGAGGTCAGCTGATAATATGGGACATCAGGTCCCAGATGAGAGGTAAAAGTCCTGCTATGGGCTAAATAACCAGAACACTCTATTACACTTCATTATATAGCAACTTGTGAACCTGTAATTCATGCGGTTGGTATAATACTCAAATACATTTTTGAAGATATAAAACATGTCTGCCTATTTACATATATTTTTTTGGACTTGATATAAATTTTCTATTGTGCTTTTTTTCATTCTTTCTAAAAAATGTTTTGTGTAAAGTTCAGTGGGGTTCTTAATGCGGGCATGCAAACTTAATCTTTGCTATCCTGCAAGATTACTTTTTTTTGTAACTGTATTTGCGTAACCGAGTATTACAATCTTTGTTATATGCAGCTTATCTCTGTAGTACATCTAGTTCAAATCCCCAACTGTGTCTCAATGTCCTACAGCTCCCACATAGTCAATGACATGAGTATTCCAGGACAGGAATCACTCACACGGGGAACTCCCGCCCGGAACAAACTCACTCTCTCAAGTCCGATGTCTGTTCGCGCGCGTGTGTGTGTGTGTGTGTGTGTGTGTGACAGAGACTGGGAAGTAAGCGGTTTCTCGCCACCTCGTCTCCTGAGTTCATGACAGCCACTGTGTTGTCTGCTAAGTGACCCTGACTGCTCCCTTTACAGATCAGAGGGCAGCGTCTGAAACGCAGACAGGAGACATCGTTGATGTGTGTGGAGAGACTTCGCCTTCTCCCCCCCCCGTTTCTACAGTGGTGGAAGAGGTGTGGATGTCGAGCATGACTGCCTACGAAGGAAAAGCTGATTGGATTAACCGAGTTATCTTTCCCACACGATGCCATTTATCCACAAACAAAGAGGCAGACCACAGCACACCGGGACAGTCTGAGCCGAAGGGGAAAAACGGCAGTGACCAATGATGAAAGAAGGAATGTCCAGGACTACGTTACAGCAGTGTACGCAGAGACGCCCTTGCGCACTTTCCATATTGCCCAAAACCTTTTAAAGCCATTTTCAAGGGGAAATGGCTCAGAATGATCTATTAAAAAAACCCAATATTGCTCTTGGAGGAGAAGGGTCATTTGAGGTAGTGAAGCTATTTAATGAAAGAGAGCAAATACATTCTGACCACTCCGAGCGATCTGCCCAGCTGTCTCTGCTGTTGATGGAACAGCGCTGGGCTTAGAGATCTTGACACTTTCATTTTTCTCCCCCACCTCCGCCCCACCCAACTCCTCCTCCTCCTCTCTCCTCCTCCTCCTCCTCTCTCCCTCTCTTTTCTCTCTTCATCCATTAATATTTTTCCACCAGCGCCCTCCCCCGAGTCGAAACAGCGGCCGTTAATTCCGGTGAGCTCAGTCTTTCCCCCTGTGAGGAGCGGCCTGTGGCACGGTGTGGTGGGGGTACTGGCCCCACCTCCACCCTATGTAGAGCGGGCAGAGAGGGCTCACAGCTGGCCTCCCTGCCTCTGATTAATTCAAACAGCACTTTGGCTCCAAAGTGCCAGCCAGGCTTCTCCACCCCAGCCTTGTGGGCTGTGGGAGGGACGGGCAGCAGGCCTGAAGGGCACAGCTAGACTACGAATCTCCAGCTCAGCCTGGCATTAGCTGCCGACGACATCTCACTACACACACACACACCAAGAACATGTTGAGAACGCCAAGGCCGATTCTTTTTAAGGATGATTTCTAGCAGGTGATTCGGCTACTTTAAAATAAAAGGGTACAGGTACATGAAATAGAATTGAGCTGAAAAGACATGAATGCATATGAGTGCAGCATGGTGTGTGTGGCCCCACAGACGTGTGTGTGTGTGCGTGTGCATAAATGACGGCTGTTTCCCAGACAGCAGTAGAAGACAAGAAGACAAGAATCACTACTGAAATAGCTGGGTCCTCCGCTCTGTTCTTTTGACCCATTTGTGTGTGTGAGTGTGTGTGTGTGTGTATGTGTTCATTCTCTAAAGTCATGAAAGCCCATTTACACATTTGTTATAAACAATTTTTAAACTTGTTACACTGTGGCTATTTTTTTATTTCAGTACTTTAGGTTAGTGAGTAGTTAAATTTTGTTAGCAGATTATGTGTTGATCCTTGATAGTTTGGGCTATTAACACTACGCCGTACAGGAGACTCCGAGCTGCTGTCCAACTGCAGTCAAACTCCTGCTGTGGAGTTTATGGGCAACACAAAAGATTTTTTTTTCAAACTGCATAAATCACCAGCTGTAAACAAGTAGATGAGAAAAGGAAAAGGGAGTAAAGAGTGTTGAGTTAAAGTGATGAGTCAGCACACACGGCCTGACTGCGCCCGCACCAGTAAGGCCGTGTCCCACCACCTGCACCAGAGCGTGCGAGAGCGTACGAGAGCGTACGAGAGCGTGCGAGAGCGCGTCTGTGCTGGCCGAGTGTGTTAACATCTTCTCTTGTATTATTTTTATTAGACCCACGGAGGCACCGATATACATATACTGAGAACTGTTTCAAAAATACACAGAAAGAATTTAGGAAGCTGTAGATGACAGAGACTCATATCCCTTTGACTGGTGTGTGTGTGTGTGTGTGTGTGTGTCCTAACAGCAGGCCTTTGCTTTAGCATGCCGTCATGGCACAGAGGCGTCAGAGGCTGAACTGCTCCCTCTCTCTCATACACACACACACACACACACACACACACACACACACACACACACACACAGTGCATAGAGGAGCACACTGCACTTGTTCCACTAGCACAGTGTTTCCTGGGCTCTGTCCCAGCCTGGAGGACTCCACCAAGAACTACATGAGGAGAAACCAAAGCTGAAGGCCGGCGACCTCACAGTCTACATCCCTCACGCTCTCCCTCTCTCTCTCTCCGTCTTGCCCTCTCTCCTTCATTCTGCCCTCTATCACTCTTAATGAACAGATGAGATAAACAAGTGAGAAAAACAATCAGCTTCAGTGGATCTAACTCCTCGTGCGAGCGCTCGACCAGTTTCCCGTACTGACTCCTGGACCTAACTCCTCGTGCGAGCGCTCGACCAGTTTCCCGTACTGACTCCTGGATCTAACTCCTCGTGCGAGCGCTCGACCAGTTTCCCGTACTGACTCCTGGACCTAACTCCTCGTGCGAGCGCTCCATGGTCTCCAGTACTGTCCAGTGGAACCAAATCAATGGTTTTAAGACTCCACCACAAAGCCACATTTCCCCCCCCCCGGGTTTCTGCCTGTTCCTTTGCTGCTCCGCTCCTCTAGGTTGTTTAGGCTGTGTGCCGTCTGGATCGGCCTTCCGAGCCCAGAGAACAATGAGTGGAATGTCTCGCTGCTCCACGCAACTCCGGCTTCCCAACCCGCTCGTCCAGAGCGCTTTACGACCTCCGCTCCAGCCGGGCCAAGACCAGCGTCCTGCTGGCGGACGCTAGCACGCCCACTGGCTCGGACAGACGGGCGTCCTGTTCGGAGGGCCTATTTGCGGATGACCTTTTCCGCCAGACGGGATTTCTCGACCGCGCCGTCTCCGCATTCACCTTTTGCCCCCCCCCTCCCCCACCCAGACGACGGCTTTTGCATGCATGACCAACTATGGGAAAAGCATCACAGGTCCCGTCTCCCTACCAGCTATAGTGCAGGAGCCCCCCCCCCCATAACACCCAGCGTCCCGGAGAAGAAAGGGAGAACAGAACTACACACAGACTTGGTAAAGTAACGCCGGACCCTGGTGGAGAACCGCGACTCGCTCCCTCACGCATGCCCGCGCCTGCTATCGTGCCTGGAAGAGTCCGCTTGCTTACCTCGTGAGGTTCTCACTTTTCGCCACTTTTTCTCTCTTACTCTCTCTCTCTCGTCCACGAGCTGTGAGACCGAGACGATCCTCAAGGTTGCAGCGAGTCTCGGGGGAAGTGCCCGGCGATCTCTCCGCCGGCGTGCGAGTGTGTTGTGTATGTGTGTTAGAGACAGACCCAGAGAGAGAGAGAGAGAGGGAGAGAGAGAGACAGGGTGTCTGGGAACCAGACAGGGTTAGAGTGAGTGTGAGAGTGAGTGAACGAGTGTGCACACACAGAAGGGAATTCCGATTTGTATAACGTCAGAAGCCCAGTCCCCCCCCCCCCCCCTCCTGTGGCGTGGAGTACAGGAAGAGGCAGGGTGCACTTACACCACAGTACTGCTAATAAAAGAGCACGCCTGTTTCACCGTCCTACACACACACACACTCACACACACACACACACACACACACACACACACACACACACACACACACACAAACTTTATTCTCCCTCTTTGATGACCTGTTGCAGTTCGTCGTGTCTATTAGCCTTAGTTTTTGTGTGTGTGTTTGTGTGTGTGTGTGTGTGTGTGTCTGTGTGTGTTTGTGTGTGTGTGTACTGTTTGATTCATTCTTCTACATTTGATTTGTTCTTAAACTAATTCCTCACCAATGCACTCAAATCAGTGTGTTGTAGTGGAAGAACTACAGTAAATCATGTTGTGCCACTCCAGTAAGAGCAAAGTCCAGACACACACACACACACACACACACACACACACACACACACACACACACACTTCAGCTGTTGGCATAAGGCAAGCTACTAATTTGTCAGTGAGGCTCTACTACAGCCATTTGTGCAGATCAGGTTTTGAGAGTCTTCGGTCTCTGTGAATGCTTAAACCCTGCACCTGTCTGATGTTGACCACACACACACACAGACACAGACACACACACACACACACAGACACACACACACACACACACACACACACAGACACCCTCCCGGTGTGTTGAAAGCCAATCTTTGCCGACAGAGCTATTAGACACTTTACGACTCACAGACCCGCCTCTTGGCCTGTGCCCTCCCCTCCCCTCAAGCCCCTCCCCTCAAGCCCCTCCCCTCAAGCCCCTCCCCTCCGCTCCAGTCATGGGTCTGAGTCTGGGCGAGAACAGGGCCCTCTCAGACATCCACGCCCCTCTAAGTGCTGTACGCGCGTCACACATTCCTCTCCCTAGCACACACACACACACACACACACACACACACACACACACACACACACACACACACACACACACACACACACAATGTCTCCTAGCAACTTACACAAATGCATATGTAAGCAGAATGTACTGGGGACTTGTGAAATTTGACTGAGATTTTATAGTGATAAGTTTGAATGAACTTTTATACTTTTGTAAGAATCTATTTTGTGTGTGTGAGTTTGGGTGTGTGTGTGTGAGCAACACTACACAAAGACAAACACAATCTGCCATATCAAGTGACATGTACTGCGTCTAGATTTGTGACAGAATCAGAAAGAAGAATGTTAATCTGCACTGTACTCCTCTGTTTGGTCTCACCAGTATTTGTGAGATCTTAACTGAGATGAGATACAGACTTTTGTTTTTAATTCCTTTTGAGCTCTATTTACATTTATCCTGTGTGTGTGTGTGTGTGTGTGTCTGCATGTGTTTATATACTGCAGGCTTATGGGATTACACACACACTGAAATTTGAGCAAGTGTATAGTGTGTGTAGATAAGTTCATAGTTCACAGTTCATAGTACTGTTCAACTCGTATGTTCTGAGGAGGGTGTGAGACGGTCAGGCAATATGTGTTAATGCTGTGTAGATGAACAGGTATGTGTGTGTGTGTGTGTGTGGGATCATGTGCAGTGTTGGTATGACTGCGTCTCAGACTGAGTCATACTGCTATAACTGACTCTAATCTCAGCCTCAGGCCCCTCAAAAAATCCAGTTTGGTTGTCATGACAGCAGGGATCTAATTATACAAGCATTCCTGAGAGGAAAGAGGTCTTCCTTCAGACACTGCTCTCTCTCTCTCTCTCTCTCTCTCTCTCTCTCTCTCTCTCTATCTATCTATCTATCTATCTATCTATCTATCTATCATCTACTAACTCAATATTACATAATTAGTTATATTTCTGTTTTCCCACGGCAGCAAAGGAGATTACACATAGAATAAGCATTTTAAACCATAGATGGCAGGATAATAGCATGTTAGTGCTAAATACACAGGGTAATCCTCAGATACTTGGAATTATCATACATCATCCACACCTCTTCACAAATAATATTCAGTTATTTGGTTAGTTAATCTGATCCCCAAAAGATTATGTTTTCAAGTCCCTTATAAAGACCCTTATAAAATATGTATATCAGAATAATGAATGTCAAATAACCACCAGGGAGAAATACTGTGGACTGTTGTAAGTACTGCACTGTAAGTAATATACAGTTTACACGAGAGCACATATGAATATGCCGTTAAACTAGAGCACTCTACATGTGAATACACAGTTAAACTAGATTACTCTACATGTGAATACACAGTTATTCTACACATGTAAACACAGAGTGTACACCACAGCACTCTACATGTGAAGTCAGCAACACTGATTTTATTGTGCTTAGTTATAGGAAATGTTTTTATAATTTATGGCCGTGTTGATAAAGTTCTAAGACTGACAAACAGCCAGATTAACACAGCACGGATATTTATCATGTATATAATTTGAAACTCTCTCTACAAAGAAATCACATACATTTTAGATAAATTATATAAACTAGCAGACATATAAAATATAAAATGATTTTATATATACAGTCATACATATACAGACACACATATGGCCCAGCCTGAGTCCAATTGCTCTTTTCCTGGCCAGTCATATGGGTTTGTCCTTCCTCTCTCTCTTTCTCTCTCTCTCTCTCTCTCTCTCTCTCTCTCTCCACCCCCCTTCTCTGGTATTTATGTGTTGGCAGTTGCTATGGATACAAGACATACAAACATTGTGGCAGCAGGCAGGAAGTGTGTTTGAACCACAATGGCGTCAGTGCGGCTCACACACCACTCCAGCTTTGGGACTCCGCGTCCAGGCTCCGTGCTATTATCGTTAATCCCCACGCCGACCGCACACTTCTCAGTGTTGCTAGCAGCCTTAGCGTTGCTTTTTCAGCTGTGTCACTCACGCCATCTTTGATTGCTCTGCGCTAGCTGCACCCGACCGACACCGACCGCCCCGCGGACGGACTCACATCTGGGCAGTGTGTTTCCCTTGGAGGTTTTTCAGATCCTTTAATGTGTGTGTGCGTGTGTGTGTGTGTGTGCGTGTGCACCAGGACACTGTGGTTAATGGCTGTCTCACAGAGCATTATTAATTTGTAGCAGTGTGTTTCTCACATGAGTAGCCGAGCCAGTTTATGTGTGTGTGTGTGTGTGTGTGTGTGTGTGTGGGTGGGTTTGTGGCCTTATTGCACTGTGTTACATCAGACTCCAGTACTACTGTTTATACATCATTCTTTTTTCCCTTCTCTTTTTTCATGGCTGGAGTCTAAATATACCCTGCTGGAATAAGCTCTTGAGAACAGACCTCCCTCTCCTCTCTTTGGCTAAATATATCCAGGCCAGACCACCTTTCACCCTCCCTAGCCCTCGGGCTCCCTCCTCCGCTCCCAGCCGCGCCCTCCTCCTCTGCCCCATCTCTCTCTCTCTCTCTCTCTCTCTCTCACCCTGTCCTGCTCTAACAGTAGTATCTGAATAAAGAGATGCCTCTTGCAGGTAAAGACCTCTCATCCAGTCTGCTAATGTGAAATCACTGTCTCCCAGAGAGACCAACTCGGTTAAATGCTTTTGGATCAGCATACTTTAGCTCGTGGCTCGTGTGTGTGTGCGGATGATGTTAGTGCACCTGGGCTCCAGGGGGCAGCGCTTCCCGACCTGCTAATGTTTACAGCGAGTCCGGCCCCTTATTCATCGCTCCACTAGCAGAGCTGCCGGGAGCGCGTGGGGCTGCGTTCACCCGCCTCGTAAAAACACGAGCGTCAACGTGAAAGAGGAACGCCTGCAGTATAACCTCACCACGCAGGACGGTGGAGTGACGCAAACGCCCAGTCGGAAACGGAGCCGTGAAAGAGGAAGTAGAAGAAGAAACACAGGCCTCCCCTCCCTGCCCTCCGACATGAGCTCATTCATTCTGCCCTAGCAACCTACTGTCTTCCTCAAAATAATTGTTCACCTAATGTTTTCTCTTGCTCCCCCCCTCCCCGTCCGTCACTGCCTCTGTCCGTCTCCTGCTGTTTAAGCGCCCCTCCTCCACCAGTTTGAGCCTTTGTGTTAGTATTACACTCATCCCTCTCCCGTACATGTACACGGGCTACACCCGACTGCCACGACACACCCTGACAGGCTTGCCCATGTTTACAGACAGGATGTACTCCACGAGGAACGTGTTCAGAGCTCTGTCAGACTGTCAGAGTCGTCCACACCTTGAGCACGTGGCCTTTTGAGAACTCGCACTTGACTGTACGGCGCGCGTCTCCCCGTTTATGCAGACACCTCCTCACTCGCTTCCCCCACAGGGCCGTTTACAGGCACACGGTCTTGCCATGGTCTCCTCATCAGGACTTAGAGAAGCACGTGCAGCTTTAGCGCTTTCTCTTCCTGCACCTCGTCTGGGCCAAACGGGACCCGCCTAATGACTCAAAAAAAGAGAGCTCAAAATGGCACAAAGGAAGAGTGAGATCTCCTGGTGCCTCTCCGGTCCAGACCTGCACACCCGTGTTAGTCTTCAGTCCCAGTCTGACCCACATAACTGGTCTCCTGAAGGGCCCGGTGGAGCCAGAACACGGAGTCAAGCGGACCAGGAGGTGAAGCTGTGGCCCCATGACCCCTTGACCTCCACTGACCTCCACAACCTCCAGGTTGCCTTCTCGTTGGCCTTCATCCGCCGATGACAGCAGGTTGCTTTCAAACTCACTCGGCCTAACGCACGCCTCACCCACACTTCCTCACACTGTGCTAAAGCTCTAACGCTAGCCAAGGCTTGCATTAAGCACGTCAACCACCGTGTCCGCTCGGCTTTATGTAAACCTCGGTGGATACAGAACTGGATGACCTGAACCAGCCATAATGTACATCTGGCTGACAATATTCATATATGCTTGAAACACCACACGGTGGGAAAGTAAACAAGGTGCTCCACTAGCAGCAGCATGGTGGGGGGCGGGGGGGGGTGTCAGGAGAGAAGTTTAGTGATACGTTTGTGAGATGTGACACAAATGGAGAGTGAACTGTTTGCCCTGTAAACTGAGGTGTGAACTATAAAGGTGGGACCCACTTTCACTTCTCTGTATCCCTGTCTAAGAAAAGATATGACCTCTCCACTTCTCCATGGCTGTCTCTCTCTCTCTCTTTTTCTCTCCCTCTTTTTCATTCTTTCTCTCTCGGTCTCTTTCTGTGCAGTTGTCCTTATTTGGCTCCCAGGGAGAGTTCCCTCCTGACTGTGACTCACTGCTCGTCTGACTCACGCGCACGCTAACAAAAACAATCCACGTTTCCATGGAGACCCAGACTCCCTCCCTCCCTTAACCACTCCCTCTTCCCTCTCTAGTTTGACTGCCAGCAGCTGCCGGCTCGCCACCTTCAGGCAGCAAGCAGATACACACATACACACACATATACAAACACACACACAGACACGCACACAGACACACATACACAGACACACACACAGACACATGCACACGCGCGCGCGCACACACACACACACACGCACACACACACACATACACACAAACACACATGCGCACACACACAGACACGCACACACACACACACACAGACTGCATGCACAAACATGCGCCATACAAAGTTCTTTCCACATGGCTTTTGAAATGAGACAGCAAGCTTAAAAAAAGTCCTAATACATACTTTTCATTAAGGGCTCTTTTGTTGCACTCTGAGGTGGCCATAAGTCTAGTTCTTCAGGTCCTCATGTTTCCTGGGCCTCTCGGGGTCTCCTCCAGTGTCTGGGCGACAGCCAGACTGTGGCTTTGTACACGTACACGGACCTTGCGAAAAAAACTACTTAGCCCAAAGTTCACTAATTTTGTTTAGTTCCTTACAAGATACACTCCAAATATATAAATCTCAGGGAAATGCTTACTCTAGATCTTCTTGTAACTCCAAATCAGATCGTAGCTAACATCACAACTATCATGTACCTGTGCTATTGGACTTTTTAATTAACTATGATGTTTCTAGTTTTTTTTTGCATTGTGTTTTCTGTGCTTTCCTGCTGAAGTAAATATATACCTCTGCTCATATATATTTCTGACAGGCAATAATTTCAGCTAATCAGTGCTACTGATATACACTATTAAATATAATACTGTATACTATACTGTATTACAAACCTCTAAATTTTTTCCTGAACTGCACAGAAGTTTTTCTGTGAGACAAATGTATGAATGTCTAAATAGATTAATAAACAGTGAACAAATAAACAAGTGAACATTATAACTTTCCATGTCAGTAATGGGAAAAATATTCCGTTAAATACAAACATATTTCTGTTGACTGCTGGCATATTACTTGTTGACATTTCATTCCATGCAACAAGAGTTATACTGTTAATTGACTTGAGCGACATTCATTTGCAATTTCACCTCAACTCGTGCAAACTGCAATACATGCAAACTTCAACTTCTTCCTCCTCCTTTCGCCTTGGCTTCTTTTTGTTGTTTTTCTGCTGCACGTGTTTGTAAGAATCTGTTAGATAAGCGATTTGCCTGCAGGGCTCGTAGCTGTGTTCGTGTCTGATGACTCAGCACTGGAGCGGGAGACGGAGGGAAAGTTATCTCACCTGGTTTTTCAGGTGCTGCAGGAGTGCAACTAGGTGCAAAAGGTTAAGATCCTACTGCTAGATTTGTCACCTGCACATGAGGAGATGATTGAGAGGCGCTAGTCGGATACCTGTGGCTAACTCCTCCTACGATACTACACTGATCTCAGTTAGGAGCACGTGAGCCCGGTTGTGCTCGTGCGTACCCGGCCAGTTACGTAAGAAATATAGTGGTGTTGATTTACATAGTTACAAAAATATATATTGTAGACTCGGTGTCATTTAAGAAACTTATTGTTATAATGATCTGAACAAACAATGGCTATTCAAGTGATTTTTAACGAAAATTAAATGTTTAGGTTCAGTGTTTCTTGTACGTAACGGGAAAGGAAGCTATCGGTAAAATTCTAGTTAAGTTTATGTTAATAATTTTAAGCGCTAAAGTAATTTTCGTGAAAATGAAAATCCCTTTAATGGAAACGGGACTAATTGAGCTAATTGAGTGCAATCACTACCACGCTTAACACTAAAGTCGATTTCTTTAGCTTTACTTGTTAACTTTAAATTTCTACTCATTTAATTTAGTCATTTATTCCTATTCGTCTACAAATGCATCGTGCCGCTTAAATGTAGCCTAAACCTTGCACTAGCTATAACTTCTTGGCTTTCACTTAATTCTAATGTTGCACAATTATAGTTGGGTGATTATCAAATCCACTTGGTTACAAGTCAGAAACAGAATGAATAATTTTTCAATTTGGGAAAATATTTTTTTTAAGGTAGAAATCACAAATCTGCAACTTTAGAAATGTCGTGACCCCATGTTTCCGGCTCGCGCTGCGCGGTCACCTGCACGTGCCTCTCCGTCCACCGTTCGCTGACCTCCGCGTGAGCGGGGAGTGAGTCCGGAGTGACAGTGACAGCTGGGTTTGGAAGATGGAGGAAAAAACAAACGTGGGAAGAATGGAAAGAAAACGAGCTGCTCCGCAGGCTGCAATCACAGACAGGTCTGCGCGAGGCCGCGAAAGTGAGGCAGCGCGCGCGAAGAAAGGCGACTCACGTACCAGCTGCCGTTTCAGCCACGTGCGCGCGGATTGATTTATGTGAGGCGGGACACACGAACACTTACCGGACCACACGAACACTTACCGGGCCACACGGACACTTACCGGGCCACACGGACGCCTACCGGACCACACGAACGCTTACCGGGCCACACGAACGCTTACCGGGCCACACAAACGCTTAGCGGGCCACACGAACGCTTAGCGGGCCACACGGACGCCTACCGGGCCACACGGACGCTTACCGGGCCACACGGACGCCTACCGGGCCACACGGACGCCTACCGGGCCACACGGACGCTTACCGGGACACACGGACGCTTACCGGGACACACGGACGCTTACCGGGCCTATGTGGTCCCGTCATGTTAGCCTGTCGTATTTACAAATCCTGACCCTAAAATCAAAACGAGTCTGGACTCCTTTTTCCAGGACGTTGTCTAAATGAACTGTAGGCTCTAGATGCACCAACTGTATTTAGAGTAAATTAGGTCCAGTAATGCCCACCGGGTCAAGCTGTAAAACACCTGTCGGGTGTATTCCAGAAAGTGGGTTTAAACTATAAACCTAATGCAGGACTTGGAGCTGACTTATCTAGATGTGTCTTAGTCAAAGTTTTTCAAAGACTGTACAGACTTCCACGACAGCTCGTCAGAGTTAGTTTAGTCAATTATGAGTAGATTAAACAACTGAATGGCGTTCACTGTTACTCATCAATAGACATTTATAATGAAGTGGCGATAAACCGCCAATGATGAAGAGAAGTGCATCTTATTTCACACCCATAGAGTAGGAAATATTTAATAACTACTGTAACCAGCTTGGCATGTCTTACAGTTTGTTATTCCTTTCTGGCTAATATGGAAAAGGTAGAGGCACAGAAAACGCCTTTCACCGCCTTTGCCAACTTTATTCATTGTTGCAGCTTTTTTTATACAATATAGGAGACGCTGAACACATAGGACATACCTAGCATTAAAATGTTTGATGTAGTTTTGTGGTGTTCCCTGTGTTGAACCTGCCAGCGAGCAGCTTGGCTTCACAGTGTAACTGCAAAGGAAATAGTATTCAGCCAGAAACCAATATCTGTTACCTCCACTATAATCAATAATGAGGTAATCGAACAGGTGGAGTCCTATAAATATCTTGGTGTGATGATTGATGCTAGCTTATCATGGAAACACCACATCGACTACATCTGTAAAAAAACCAGACAGAGACTTTATTTTCTCTGTCGCCTCCGACCTTTTGGAGCTACTCGACAGATACTCCTGTTGTTCTATACTGCTGTTATTTTGAGTGTTCTGCAGTATTGCAATGCTGTGTGGTATAATTGCTTGTCCATATCTGTAAAGTCAGGATTGAAATATTTGATTAAGATATGTTCAAAAATTGTGGGTCAGCCTCTAGAAAGACTATATGAGACCACTTATCATAGCAACACAATGCGGCTGGCTAAAAACACAATTTTTGGTACTAATCATGTTTTGAAGAGTGAATATGTACTTCTCCCATGGGGGCGGCGTTATAGTGTTCCAAGGTTCAATAAGGTTAGACTGAAGAATTCTTTTGTACATCAGTCAATCCTTAATTTAAACAAAGAACTTAATCTATAACTTTAAAAGGTGTTGAAATATGAGTAAATGGTATACGTACTGTACAATGTTTGTGTCCTATGTGTTGCCTATGTATTAATGGAGCTACTGTTTGTATGCAAGACAAATTTCAGATCTGATCTGATAATAAAGTATTATCATCATCATCATATATTAACTGACATGGGTTTTCTTTAATCTTGAGTTTCTGTGAATTCTGAGTTAACTTACTCGATTACATCGCTCATCCCGGTTTCTATCTAGAGCTAAACACACAAGAATTGTGTAAGAATGTGAATGTCACACTTTATTGAAAAAATTGCAACCTGGCATATATTCTCATACTGAATATACATTAGCATACAGCTGAGCTCTGAATGCATATAACATCAGGATAGGGGGGAAAATGAAAAAAAACACAATACAAACAATGTTAGCAAACATGAGAAGTAAAACAAAATAGAGAAAAAATGATGTACTTTTGATTATTCAAAGGGAGCACAGCAACGCTCCTAGTATGGACACGGTAAAATATTAGCGCTATAAATGCAGATGGAGCTCGCGCTGAAGCCTGGCCCAGCTGACCCAGTCTAATGGGCCACCAGAACCAGAACCAGGGAACGGTGGACTGACTGGTCCACAATTCTAGCATTTAGACGGCGTCTGCGCATTAAAACAGCTGTCAGGTCTCTTTAATCTTCATAAGCTCGGACGATACCAGTCAGGACCGGTCAACACCCCTCCTGGTTCCCCTGCAGGTGGGATACACTCGGCTATGAGCAGACCTGCAGATACGAAGCCAGTCTGTACAGTCAGTCTGTACAGTCAGGGGTCAGCATCCCTGACAACACCAGTCTGCCTTAGAGCAGAGCTGTTACTGTAAATGAGAACCACGTTACACGCTCGCCCGTCTCCTTCACTTCTTCAACATTCTGTGTAGTACAGGCGGGTTTCAGTCTTCAGCTCCACCGTTGAATTCTGGTGTTCCAGTAACTTCAGTCTAATATAATGTACCATTATTAGAATGCATACAGTGGTCACGCACATCTGTAACAGACATATGCAAATGTTGAGTTTGTTCCGTTCACAGGCTGCATCCTTTCATCGTGATCAAATCAGCCTTATTTAAATGACTTGCATAAATGTCTCCCTCTAGTGGTTGTAACGTGCAACGTCCGCCTTTCTTCTCACTCTTCCGTCAAGGTGGAAATCAAAAAGTACTTTAGCAGTGCCCTCTAGTGTTAATACGTCAATACATCTAAAATGTCAAGAAAACATCTTGTAACTGACCTTCTCCATATTTTAGTACATAACATACTAACATAATTCTCCTTTAATAAGCTGAAATAGTGGCACGTCCCTTTAAAGTTGTGTCCTGGTGAGTAACAACGGTCTGATCATTTTGGGCTAGCAGTTCATGGCAGCTAAAATCCCTCCGTATTGCTTCCTGTGTAATACTGCTTTACAAAGAACACACAGCACAATCGTTGGATCCTGTGAATTCAAGTTCCTCTTATATGGCTCTGTCCACTGGTCCATTCAAGACCCTCTCACAAGTCCCTCTGAAATGGAGGTTTTTATAAACCATGCAAGCATACTTCATTTCCCACCACCGTCTGCTCTGTTCACCGCCAGAGAGAGGTGAACACGTCTGGGTCTTCGCTGTCCCAGCCTGAGCTCCCATCAGCATCTGCTGGTGGCGGGGTGCCTTGTAGAGGCTTCAGGGGTGGGGGTGTGGGGTGGTGTGTGTGTGTGTGTGTGTGTGGGAGGGGGGGGCTTTGTTTAGCTGAAAAATGGGTCAGTCTGAAGTAGTTTCAGCAGGACTGGTAAACAAAATCCAAGCTGGATCGTTTAGTAGAAGGAGCCCTTTGCTTAGAGAAACGCGTCCATGCTGCTGGGGCTGGTGATTGTCAGCGGGTGCTCTGAATCAGACGGGTATAAATCTGTTCTTTTTCCAGTTTGGGGGGGGGGGGGGGTCACTAATGTTTGCCCTTTGCCTGCTCCTACTCTGCAGGGAGAAGCTTTTTTTTTTTAAGGCTAGCTATTTGTAGAAAAATAACACCCTTTTCATCAAGCAATCAGGTGCAGATGGGTTGAGATGTTGCACGTGGTGGCCGGGGGGGTAGAGGTCAGGGGTCAAGGGAGGGTGTGTGTGCTCAGAAGTTGCTGAAGAGCTCATATTTCTTGTTCCAGTCCATGTGGGGGGCCCTCTTCCTGGCACGCTTGGCATGCGCCTTCTCCTTGGCCTCCGCCGCCGTGGGGCTCAGCTTCAGGCCCATCTCAGCGAAGGGGGCCAGGAGGCGACTGCCACCGTCCTCAGAGTCCTGCACATGGAACACCACAGGGAGGCGCTGTTTATTATCATGGAACACAACCGAACTGCATATCAAACTTAAAACACTTGTAACACGGACACTTGTGCAGCCGTCTCTCTCTCTCTCATACACACACACACACACACACACACACACACACACACACACACACACACACACACACACACACACACAGCTTCTCCGTGTCTGCACCTGGGTGCTGGCATCCTGACTGCTGTGGTCGGAGTGGGTGGACTGGGACGTGGAGCGTCCATTGAACCGTGGACTCTGTGTGCCGTTCATGATGGACTGAGCCTGGCAGCCTGAATGAGAGGAGTGAGAGTGAGAGGAGTGAGGTGGAGAGGTGGAGGGGTGGAGGGGTGGAGGGGTGGAGAGGTGGAGAGGTGGAGGGGTGGAGGGGTGGAGGTGGAGAGGTGGGGAGGTGGGGGAGGTGGAGAGGTGGAGGGGTGGAGGTGGGGAGGTGGAGGTGGAGAGGTGGGGAGGTGGAGAGGTGGAGGTGGGGAGGTGGAGAGGTGGAGAGGTGGAGGGGTGGAGAGGTGGAGGTGGAGAGGTGGGGAGGTGGAGGGGTGGAGAGGTGGAGGGGTGGAGGTGGAGAGGTGGGGAGGTGGAGGGGTGGAGAGGTGGGGGAGGTGGAGAGGTGGGGGAGGTGGGGAGGTGGGGAGGTGGGGAGGTGGAGAGGTGGAGGGGTGGAGAGGTGGAGGTGGAGAGGTGGGGAGGTGGAGAGGTGGAGGGGTGGAGAGGTGGAGGTGGAGAGGTGGGGAGGTGGGGGAGGTGGAGAGGTGGAGAGGTGGGGAGGTGGGGAGGTGGGGAGGTGGGGGAGGTGGGGGAGGTGGAGAGGTGGAGAGGTGGGGAGGTGGAGAGGTGGGGGAGGTGGAGAGGTGGAGGGGTGGGGGAGGTGGAGAGGTGGGGAGGTGGAGAGGTGGGGAGGTGGGGAGGTGGAGAGGTGGGGAGGTGGAGAGGTGGGTAGGTGGAGAGGTGGAGAGGTGGGGAGGTGGAGAGGTGGGGAGGTGGAGAGGTGGGGAGGTGGGGAGGTGGAGAGGTGGGTAGGTGGAGAGGTGGAGAGGTGGGGAGGTGGAGAGGTGGGGAGGTGGGGGAGGTGGGGGAGGTGGGGAGGTGGAGAGGTGGGGAGGTGGGGGAGGTGGAGAGGTGGAGAGGTGGGGAGGTGGAGAGGTGGAGAGGTGGAGAGGTGGGGAGGTGGGGAGGTGGAGAGGTGGGTAGGTGGAGAGGTGGAGAGGTGGGGAGGTGGAGAGGTGGGGAGGTGGAGAGGTGGGGAGGTGGGGAGGTGGAGAGGTGGGTAGGTGGAGAGGTGGAGAGGTGGGGAGGTGGAGAGGTGGGGAGGTGGAGAGGTGGGGAGGTGGAGAGGTGGGGAGGTGGGGAGGTGGAGAGGTGGGGAGGTGGGGGAGGTGGGGGAGGTGGGGAGGTGGAGAGGTGGGGAGGTGGGGGAGGTGGAGAGGTGGAGGTGGGGAGGTGGAGAGGTGGGGGAGGTGGAGAGGTGGAGGTGGGGAGGTGGAGAGGTGGAGGTGGGGAGGTGGAGAGGTGGGGAGGTGGGGGAGGTGGGGGAGGTGGGGAGGTGGAGAGGTGGGGAGGTGGGGAGGTGGAGAGGTGGGTAGGTGGAGAGGTGGAGAGGTGGGGAGGTGGAGAGGTGGAGAGGTGGAGAGGTGGGGAGGTGGAGAGGTGGGGAGGTGGGGAGGTGGAGAGGTGGGTAGGTGGAGAGGTGGAGAGGTGGGGAGGTGGAGAGGTGGGGAGGTGGAGAGGTGGGGAGGTGGGGAGGTGGAGAGGTGGGTAGGTGGAGAGGTGGAGAGGTGGGGAGGTGGAGAGGTGGGGAGGTGGAGAGGTGGGGAGGTGGAGAGGTGGGGAGGTGGGGAGGTGGAGAGGTGGGGAGGTGGGGGAGGTGGGGGAGGTGGGGAGGTGGAGAGGTGGGGAGGTGGGGGAGGTGGAGAGGTGGAGAGGTGGGGAGGTGGAGAGGTGGGGGAGGTGGAGAGGTGGAGGTGGGGAGGTGGAGAGGTGGAGGTGGGGAGGTGGGGGAGGTGGAGAGGTGGGGGAGGTGGAGAGGTGGAGGTGGAGAGGTGGAGAGGTGGGGGAGGTGGAGAGGTGGGGAGGTGGAGAGGTGGGGAGGTACCTTGGGCGTGGCTGCAGGTGGGGGTGATGCCCAGCCTCTTGAAATGCTCGTCCGTGTCCGGGTCCACTACCAGCAGCTGTGTCTCATCTCCTCCACGCTTGATGAAGGCCACCACCTCAGCATGGCGCATTCCCTCGATGTTCACGCCGTTCACCTGCACAAGAGAGAGAGAGAGAGAGAGAGAGAGAGAGAGAGAGAGAGAGAGAGAGAGAGAGAGAGAGAGAGAGAGAGAGAAGGGGGGGTGAGAAGTGTGAGAAGACACTGAAGCTCATTACACACCACCTCATTCTGCATCTCCATCCTTATCCCATTTTATCTACTTCATTCTTGTAGCTCCTTCCATAGTGAAAAAGAGTGAGAGAAAGTAAACTGAATTATAGCTTTAAAGAGATTTTTAAAATCATATTCATGACTTGGTCACCAGGGGGCACTCCAAACTCTTTAGATTTTCCTCTTGGTACCAGAGTTGATCAAAACCATGGAAATAGGTCAGACATTTTCCATTTAACTGTCATAATGATTACATCTGTCTTTTAGAAAAGCTTCACCAAATCTGAAGAAGTTTCTTTTCCCCGCTGAACTCCCTCCCGATGGAGACACAGAGGCCAGTGTTTTCCTGTTCCATTAGACTTAAAACCTCTTTCTGTTCTTTGGTGTCTTTCACCAAATTTGTTTCTCTTTTTCCCTCTGTCCCCCTCTTTTAGTTGCTTAGCAACCAGTTGGATGGCAGCAGGATCAGGTTTGCTGAATGAAAGAGGGACGTGAAGAGATGAACCAAATTAGGCTAGAAAATCTGATCTCAAAAAGAGCTCGTCCACAAACCGGCTCCATGTTCTTATAGGAGATGTGTTTCCCATCAGACCATGTTCAGCAGGGTCAGGGAGGAGCAGAAGGGCCCCTAGCACAAAGCCATCAAATATTGATGCCACGCTTGTGTGTGTGGCAATAGCCCGGCTCTCAGGTGACAGTGACCTGGCGTGTGTGCGTGCTTTGGGGGGGGTTTCTCTTTAAAACTCTCTTTGAAAGTGCAGGGAACAGTTGAACGACAGCGCCTGTAACTCATAACGGCAGAGTAGCCCTGCAGTAGAAGAAACGGAGCGCTTCCTGCCGGGCTTTAGTGAAACGGCTCAGTTTCCCACAGCAGGGAGAGAGCTCTGAAAGGCAAAATGCCTATTTTTGCTAAACCAAAGGAGAGTGATGATGCTTTATAAGTGAGTGAAGACATACACACAACCTGCACACAGAAAGAAGGACAGAATGCACAGAGTGGAACAACATTTATACTTGGTGTATTTCCACAGCACAGTGGGTAGGATGAGATCAGCATGACAGAGAGAGGGCCAAGATGAGGGGGAGAGAGAGACGGAGAGACAGGGAGAGAGAGAGGCAGAAAGACACAGGGAGAGAGACAGGGAGAAAGACACAGGGAGAGAGACAGTGAGAGAGAGAGGCAGAAAGACACAGGGAGAGAGACAGGGAGAGAGAGACGGAGAGACAGGGAGAGAGACAGGCAGAAAGACACAGGGAGAGAGACAGGGAGAGAGACACAGGGAGAGAGACAGGGAGAGAGACAGGCAGAAAGACATAGGGAGTAAGACACAGGAAGAGAGACAGGCAGAAAGACACAGGGTGAGACAGAGAGAGACAGGGACAGAGATGGACACAAGGATCAGGTCCAGGTGACATCAACAGATCCTTGTTCCTGGTGCTCATTTAAGCACATCATCTCAGATGGGAGAGGACACTTGAGCTCTCAATCTCGTCCAGGGATCAAGTAATGAGGACACTTATCTCAGCACTCTGTCTCCCTTCCTGCTCGTCTGCTTCACCCTTACTGCTGTGGACCTTCTGGACAGTCTGGCTCTCCGCAGAGCTCAGGGCAGTGTGCCGGGAGTCAACCTCCCCTCCTCCCTGAAGCTCATCCAGGTTGGAGGCAGCGGGCCGAGGGGTTCATATCCCTCCCTCGTCCTCCAGACAGCTCAGACACCGGTTAGGTACAGTACGTAGCTGGTGCGTACAGCAGAACGGTACCAGGCCAACTCTGAAGCCTCATCTCCAGACAGAGAGGCCCCAGCCTGGTCTGGACATGTCTGAGGTCCATGCCTATGGCCTGTCCTGGACAACCAGTACTGAAACACCACACAGGAAGTAGGGAGAGGAATATCCTATGGCAAATCAGCTGGAAAAATCAGCTTCTATTTCTTAACACTTAACACATTTTTGTTGAAAAGTGACACATTTGGCAACAACTATAAGGATTGAAATGGATTACAGAAATATTTTCCTTTGTGAATCAGCTCACACAAGAGCCCAGCTATAAAATCTGCGGGAAAACAAGGGATGTGATCCAGTATACATTTAGCCTAATTACAGGATCTTTTTATTGTGTGGATTTTTTCCTCCAGACCTATTAGGCCACTTACTTGGCAACTGTCATAATACCAAGTGCTTCAAGGTTAAACATTCTCACGTGTTTATTTTTCCAACTTTAAACATGTAGAATTCCAGAAACCCCCCAGAAAATTCCAGAAAACTAACTTTTAATTAAAACCTTTTACACAAACTGCGACAGTCAGGCCACAAAAGCGAGTTCAGCTACCCACCAACGAGAGGCTGCTTCCTTCATAGTCTCAGTGCTGTCCAAACACTCAGAGGGTTAAGAGCGGCCTGTGGAGTAACAGGGGTCAGCCACACACAGAGTGGGTCATGCCTGAACCCTCTAACCCTGACATGTCTGGGGTCTTTCTGAGTGTGACCGATATTAGTGGTTCTACTCCACAGAAAAGACCTACTTGAGGACATTAAATAAAGTAAAGACAGGTAAATAAGCCATCTGGTGTCACAGGCTAACCCAGTTACTACTATACTAAAGTCCAGCAGAGTGCCTGCTAGTATATGTTTTAATGCAGCATGCGTTTAAAGGCATTCATAAAAGTCACCTGAAATAAATGGCAAAGGGACGACGGGTGGGGTCAAAGGTCAAGGGTCAAAGATGAAGTCTGATACGACGCTGCCTGGAGCTCTGACAGGTCTGTGTGGAGGTCTGTGTGACTAAGGTTAAATGTGTCATCATACCATCAAGGATCAGAATCCAGTTACATAAAGGATATGTGTAAAGTGAGCATCTGCACGTTTGTACTGCTGCAGGTTTGGATGGGGCGGGGTGGGGGGGGGGTATGTGGGCGGAGTTACATCCAGAAACTCTGTAGGCAGGAACTGTGTGCTATCTGGTTCTGGAGAGGTGTGTTGCAGCTGGACTGACAGGCATGTATGAGTGTGTGTCTCCATGACTACAGCGTGGCATTATCTCCTGGCGGACTGCGCTAGCTAAAGCAGACTCGTCTCTCACAGGTCATTTCAGTTTTTTTTCTTTTTTAACAAATTTACGTGTAACAGAACCACACACTCCAGAAGGTCCGTGGTGCATTGCTACAGATAATTTTAGAAGATAATAAAGAATCTAGAATCTAAGCAGGAGATATATACGTGTGTTCTGGTTCTGGACCCATAGTATTGTTAACCTTGTAAACCCTGTAAAGCTGCTTTGCGACAACTTGAGTTGTTAAAAGCGCTATACAAATAAACTTTGATTGATTGATTGAGTGTGTGTGTGTGTGTGTGTGTATACACACACACACACACACACACACACCGGTCTAAAACTGCAGATGAAATGGTCAATTATTTCCCACGTGCCTGTACACACACCCACACACACACACACACACACACATACACACACAAACCCCTTAAGGACAGGGCACTTTTCTGACCCGAGGTATAAATAATGGGATACATTTTTGAGATAAGAGCTTCCTCTTCCACCAGCCCTTCCTCAGCTCCCCCCTCCCTGCTCCTCCCCCTCCCTCTGCTCCTCCCCCTCTCCCTGCTCCTCCCCCTCCCCCCTGCTCCTCCCCCTCTCCCTGCTCCCCTGCCTCCCTGCTCCGCCCCCTCTCCCTGCTCCCCCCCCCTCCCTGCTCCTCCCCCTGCTCCCCCCCCCTCTCCCTGCTCCGCCCCCTCCCTCTGCTCCCCCCCCCTCTCCCTGCTCCGCCCCCTCCCTCTGCTCCTCCCCCTCCCCCTGCTCCTCCCCCAGATCCCAGGCCCCCCTCACTCCAACTACAGGAGCTGTTCCCCCCACAGTGGTCCTGGTGCTGGATGGCACATGAAGATGTGAGTGCTCGTATTTCATCTGCTGGGCTCTTCACAACTCTGATTTAATGCCACCGCTAGGTAGACTGTGTGAGGAAGTTCTGTAGAACTGTAATTGTTACTTCTGACTTCCTTGAGTTACTTAACAGAAAATACCAAAGGCCCTCTTCCTCCTCCTCCTCGTCTTCCTCCCCTCTTGCTCACCTCGATGAGTCGGTCCTGCGGCCGCAGGCCCGCGCGGTCGGCCGGAGAGCCCGGGTCCAACGAGCGGATGTACTGGCCCGGTCTTGATTTCTCACTATGGAGGTTGAAGCCATAGCCAGTGTCAGCACGCGTCAGACGGCACAGCCTGGGCACACGATCGCACTCCGATGGAGAGGACTGACCCGGGACCTGCACTTCCTGCAATACACACACGCACACACACACACACACACATGAGCAGAGCACATCACATGCTGGTACATTAGATTTTTGAGATTTCATAGGCTAGGAATTCCCCAGGCCAGGACTGAGGCTTGTGTTTGAGAACACATTCATTATCTCTTTGATGGCTTCAGCCTAAACTCTGGACAGCTTGTTGGAATTGACTCTTTGCTCCATAACACACTCGGTAGGTATTTCTGGCTGTGCCACCTCCTACACACACCGCTTTGTTGTTCTTCTCCATCTATTGCTTCTGCCATCTGAGATGGCCAGGCATGAAGCTCAGAGGAAAGTGAGAAAATACACACACACACACACACACACACACACACACACACACACACACACACACACACACACACACACATACACACATACACACACAGCTCGCACAGTACTTATTGTTACAATGCACACACAATATACACACACTACACACACATAGACCCACATACACAATGTACAATGTATACACACACACACACACACACACACACACACACACACACACACACACACACACACACACACACACACACACACACAATGACAGTGTATTAGTGTGTCCCAGCCAAATATAATCAGGAGATTCACAGAGAGGATCACTGAATTCATTTAAAAGGCGGCCAGATCTCAGGCAGCAGGCAGAGACAGTGAGGGGCACTTAAACTCCCTGTGTGAGGCCTGTTATGGGAGAGAGACCTGGAAGCCTTCAGCTCAAAACAGGACGTTGCGCAGGACGTTATTGTGCAGGACATTACATGACGTCAGCCGGGGGCCATGGAGCGTGTCTGAGGGCTCCCTGCACAGCACTCTGGGGCCTGGTGAGGAGAACCAGAGATGGTGAGGGGCCCGGAAAGGGGGGAGGTGCGTCCCAGACGAGGTCACAGACCCTGGGCCGGGTACACCGCCGCCCCTCACCACAACTCCAGCTTATGAAGATCAGCTGACGAGGACCGAGCAGCCATGTGACTCTGCCACGCTATGTGGTTTTGCCACTGAACTCCATGTTAGGTGTTACTGTTACTGACTTGAAGAGGAGAGAGAAGTCACAGAGGGTAAACCTGCAAGAGCACAGAGCACTGGCAGCTGTGAGACTATATTCTTTGAGATTTAAAATGTGCCTTATGAGCAACATGAACAATAAACTCAGATGAAACGTTCTCCTTCCACTGAGCTGTTACTCCACTTTTACATAAACGCAGATGAATAGTTGAATTTAAAAGTTGAATTTTCCATACAGTTAAATAAGTTAGCTCTTGTTTATTCAGGTTAAGCAAATGCATTTTGGTTCACTGTAGAGCTGAAATAGTGTCTCAGGATTGCAACAGAGAGAAAAAGAAAAAGTTGAGAAAAGAAAGCAGGAGATTCTGAACCCTCCCCTCATCCTCTGGGGGTGAACAGCTGGGCTGAGAGTCAAGCGTCGAGACTTTCCGGGCCTGCAAGAAAACTGCTGTAAATCAAATCCCGCCATTTCCAGAATAGTACCTCAGAACCCCCAGCATGCAGCACTGAGGAGGAAAAAATGCTCTAATGGCAGGCCAGGCAACTGGAGCCAGGAAAGGAGAAAGATGGAAAGAGGTTAGCAAAGACCATGTTAAGCCCAGGAAACACTATTGGGGGGGTGGGATTCTGATTTGGCTCAAAACAACTCTCCCTGTGGAAAGGTGCCAGTCCAGATTCGGTTTTCTAGTCTTATGTAAATATTATATATATGAGTAGAATGGAAGAATGTAAAATGTGTGGGTTTTTATATATATATATATATATATATATATATATATATATATATATATATATATATATATATATATAGAGAGAGAGAGAGAGAGAGAGAGAGAGAGAGAGAGAGAGAGACAGAGAGGAGAGAGAGAGAGACAGAGAGGAGAGAGCGAGAGAGAGAGAGACAGAGATGAGAGAGAGAGAGAGAGAGACAGAGAGAGAGAGAGAGAGAGAGAGAGAGAGGCTTACGTACACTGTTGCACTCTGACTGAAACACACTGGCACGTTGCTGAATTAATATGCTGGTGACTCAGACAGCCAGGTGACCTGTTGACCTCACATCATGTGAGGCTGGACTGGTTGATCAAGACTTGGAAATTTAGAATGATGTCAGTTATATAGACAGGAGCAAGTGAGGCTTAGACACGCACTTCCTTTGTCATTGGGTTTTGTGTGTGTGTGTGTGTGTGTGTGTGTGTGTGTGACAGCAGTAAAACTAGAAGAACAGGCATCAGCTCAGTAAACCGGTAGGTTCAGTGTACATGTGTTTCTGTTACACCACCCTGATTTTTGCCACTCAAAGCTGAAAGGTCTGTTCAGAGTTTCTGTATAGCTGCAGTAACAGTCCGCTAGTTCTGAAACTGGAAACACTGGTGAAGCTGGACATCCCTGCCAGCACGCTGACGGTTCAGCTAAAACTGACCAGAAACATTCTAAGGAATGTGGAATGTGAAACTTAAATAATCCACTGCAACTCAAATCACTCAAACGTACACCAACTGTGCATGCGGAGGGTAGCTGAGTTTATAACGGTATGATGAAGTAATGAAGTAACTGCTGCAACATTCAGAAGAGACGCAGATACGACCCAAACCTTCTTTCCTGTTGACTCAGCGATACTGAGGATTCTGGAGCAGAGTGAACGCCACACACACTCCACACCGCTGCTCGTGGAGCGCTTTACCACTCCACACACACACACACACACACACACACACACACACACACACACACACACACACACACACACACACACACACACACACACACTCCTCTCCACCTGGACCTCTTTGGTTTGATTCCATGAACCGGTGCGAATGGGAGAACAAATTCAGCACATTTTCCCCATCCACACTTACATCCTGGGTAGCCTTTCTGCCTTATGCTACCTGGCCCCCTGCCCCGTGCCCCCTGACCCGTGACCTGGGTCCCCTGCCGGGTGCTCCACGATCCATGGCCCCTGCCTCGGGCCCCTGCCCTGTGCCCCAGCCCACCGTGACCTCGGGCCCCTGCCCACCGTGACCTCGAGCTGGCAGGAAGCTGGAGTGTCCGCAGGCCCGTGTGACATTCCTTCAACGTCCCGTCCCAATGCGCCATTGTGCAAGAGAGTGGGAGACCAGCCCAGTGAGGGTGCGTGGATCCGTGTGTACGCGGCATTGTT
>NW_027506884.1:1554965-1559965 GCF_052324685.1 Brachyhypopomus gauderio
CTGACAAAGCCTGGCGTGGGTCACCCAACTCACTGCATCTCTTAACGTGTCCACGTGTGGTCTTAACGTGTCCACGTGTGGTCTTAACGTGTCCACGTGTGGTCTTAACGTGTCCACGTGTGGTCTTAACGTGTCCACGTGTGATCCTCTCTTTGCTGCTTCTCTTGCTTGGCGTTTACCAGAATGCCCTTAGAGGTATTGCACTTTCAGAACATGACAAACACGGCCGACTTGAATGCCAGAGCGCTCAAATCATCAAACAGCGTGAATATGCATGACTGCTTGCGTGTGTGCACGTTATGTAAGTCTTAGCCCAGAGGCATGCGAATGTGCATACGTGCGTAATGTCATGTGACCGGTGCGTAATGTCATGTGACCGCTGCGTAATGTCATGTGACCGGTGCGTAATGTCATGTGACCGGTCTAACAGACTGGGCACGTTTGCTGAGTAAAGCGAGTCACATGTGAGCTGTGTGTCATCCTGCTGTCTGTGGAGGCTGAGACACACATAACCACAGCTGAGACACACATAACCACAGCTGAGACACACATAACCACAGCTGAGACACACATAACCACAGCTGAGACACTCATAACCACAGCTGAGACACACATAACCACAGCTGAGACACACATAACCACAGCTGAGACACACATAACCACAGCTGAGACACTCATAACCACAGCTGAGACACTCATAACCACAGCTGAGACACACATAACCACAGCTGAGACACACATAACCACAGCTGAGACACTCAGAACCACAGCTGAGACACTCAGAACCACAGCTGAGACACACATAACCACAGCTGAGACACACATAACCACAGCTGAGACACACATAACCACAGCTGAGACACACATAACCACAGCTGAGACACACATAACCACAGCTGAGACACACATAACCACAGCTGAGACATTCATAACCACAGCTGAGACACACATAACCACAGCTGAGACACACATAACCACAGCTGAGACACTCATAACCACAGCTGAGACACTCATAACCACAGCTGAGACATTCATAACCACAGCTGAGACATATAACCACAGCTGAGACATTCATAACCACAGCTGAGACACACATAACCACAGCTGAGACATATAACCACAGCTGAGACATTCATAACCACAGCTGAGAACATCAGGAGTGCTTCTAGCTTCTAGCAGGTCCTGTACAATATTACCCTGCGTGTGTTTGTGAATGGTGCAGCTGCCCTGAAGGCATGTGTGCCCGTCTTGTGACTCTCTCAGCCTAGAACTCTGAAGCAGCTCTTGTTTTCTGCTGTCTGTCTTCCTGCGGGTGTGTTGCTAGGGTTATGGTGACCCGCGCGTGGGACCACGCCCCTGTTATCAGCACAGCGCAGACCCCCACCAACCCCCCCCCTTTGGCCCCGCCACGTTACGGCTCCCTGGGGTCCAGGCTGGGACGTGCACACATTCACGCAGCACAGCCACTCCCCCTGAAGCCCCTAGTTTTGAGTGACAGCTGCAGAGGGTCTCCCATTGGATGTCCAGAGAGCTCACACACACACACTGCGGAGAGCTCACACACACACTGCCAGAGAGCATGGGAGGATCAAACCGGACGTACCGCGACCTGAGTGGGCGGACAACCACACGCACAGATGCACGCATGCACAAATATATACACGTGTAGAAATACACGCACACACACAGATGTACACGCGTGTAGATATATGCACATATGCACCACATTTCTTCAAACCTCTCTGTTCTCTTCAGCCACACCATGCCAAACACGAGCAGGCTGAGGAACAGACTGACTGACGATTATGTAGTTAAGGCGTGGCAGTGACACTAAGTCCTGCTGTACATAAGAAACTGACAGAAGCTTTGAAAACCCCTTGAGGAACTGCCACTCAGGTCTAGGACTACACAAACTACTGAGTGATGTGGATGAAAGTGTTTGCACAAGCTATGAAACTGAGTTATGAATGCCCACCTCTCCAAATGCATTACAATAACAATCCTTTGACACAACGCTAAGGTGTATAAAACCTATCTACACAACTCGATGCAGTGTAACCATACGCTGCATGTCCAACGCTCACAAAATGATTAGGCCCTCCTCAAAAGCATGCTGAATCAATTATCCAGAGTCAACACACACACCGCCGCTCACCCTCACAACCCACAGAGACAGCTGGATGTCCGACACGGGGTCCAGAGGGGAACTGTAAGACATTCCAATCCCCATGGTCATTGTTATGAACACAGAAACACACAGAACGTAACAGATACAGAAAAGATGAACAAATTATGTTTCAACAGGGACTAAAAGAGTCTTTTCTTCAAGTCAAGCTGAACGCAGCGAACACGAGAGCTGATGATTTTCGCCTGCCTGGTCAAAGACGGTTCGATATCAGCCTAATAACTGGTGGATTTAAATCAAAGCCAAGATGAGGCTGAAGATGACGGTGAATAAGTAAGTGCCACTCATGACCCAGTACAAAACCAGACCGCATCCCATTGGACATCAGCAGAAATGGGAGGGACTGTAGAGATGCTGTGCTAGCTGAGCTCATCCGCAGCCAGACAGCTGATGATGATGAGGAGAAGCAGGAGGAAGAGGAGGAGGAGGAGGAGGAAGAGGATTGTGTTGAGCAACACTTCTGCCCCCAGAACAGCTGAAGGCGGTGTTGAGCAGCCCGGGCGGGAGTCCAGAGCCCAGAGCCCACTCCAGCTCCAAGACTGCAACAATCACACCATGCTCATGAGATGTGTGTGTGTGTGTGTGTGTGTGTGTGTGTGTGTGTGTGTGTGTGTGCGCGTGCGTGTGTGAAGACACAATCAGCGCTCGTCCTGCTGTGTCCGGCTGCAGCTGGTGATATCCCACAATTCCTGCTTGGCCTTAAAGGCCTGTGGGAGGCCGGCTTGGCCAACACAGAGCGCGTGAGATCGCTGCCTCGCGGGTTAACCGGGGTAACGACCCTCCCAGCGATGCCTGTCAGCACAGTTGCAGGAGCTGTGAGGTGTTCTCACACGACCCGGCCCGTCTCCTTCCAAATCTCCCCCTCCTGCCCACGGCTGAGGAGAACAGAGGCCCTCCTCAGGCGCTCGGGCCCACTGGGACGCACATCTGGACACGACACAGCTGCCTGTCAGGCACCTCCTCGAGCTGCTCCGGAGGAGGAGAGGCGACACCACGGCGTGGAGAGAGGCGGCTACATCTGCATGACCTGCAGACAGACTGGTGCAGAAAGGCCGAACATGTCCACTCAATTCGCCTGAATACTTCGTGGCTGAATTGGTGAGGGGTCCATGAGGAAACAACCATGAGGAAACCATCTGTGCTTAAGACCACAGCCATATTTATGAAATACACTCAGTTTTTTTTTCAATAACATCCAAATAACATTTTTATATAGTCTTTGTAAAGTTTGCTTACCCTCTGACACTGCACAGAAACATCAAAACACAAACTGACTGTATTGGTCTGTTTGGGTTTTGATGGTTTAGCTCTCTGAGTAGAAAGACACATAAATACGGACCAGTCAAGAAAAAAGATTCTCCAGATACCAGGTTCTGCAGCCTACATGACAGGAGACATCTTTTTCCCATTTGTGTGTCGTTCCAAGACCCACACAAACCCAGCAGAAACGCGTGAGGAGGGCAAAGCAAAGCCAGTCCTGCAAAAAAAAAAGCCTCCAACCAGAACCACTCTAAAGATCGCGCACCAACACAAACAGGAACAGAGCCTGACCTGGGGGGGCTCGGCCTAAACCACCCCCCCCCCCCCCCCCCCCCATCCTCCCACCCCCCACAGCGCCCGGGGGACCGAAGACAAGCAGCGAGCGGCAGGAAATTCAAGCGAGTTGTGGAAAAACAACGAAAACGACAGAACAAGGCTGAGGATTGCTCAACACTCCACAGCCCCTCTGTGAAAGCACGAAAAACACATTGCACTGTCACACGATGAACGAGGGTGGACCAACACGGGCCTGTACACACACACTTCTCTTTAGGACCACGCGTGTGACGTGTGGACCAACACGGGCCTGTACACACACACTTCTCTTTAGGACCACGCGTGTGACGTGTGGACCAACACGGACCTGTACACACACACTTCTCTTTAGGACCACGCGTGTGACGTGTGGACCAACACGGGCCTGTACACACACACTTCTCTTTAGGACCACGCGTGTGACGTGTGGACCAACACGGACCTGTACACACACACTTCTCTTTAGGACCACGCGTGTGACGTGTGGACCAACACGGGCCTGTACACACACACTTCTCTTTAGGGCCACGCGTGTGACTTGTGGACCAACACGGGCCTGTACACACACACTTCTCTTTAGGGCCACGCGTGTGACGTGTGGACCAACACGGACCTGTACACACACACACTTCTCTTTAGGGCCACGCGTGTGACGTGTGGACCAACACGGGCCTGTACACACACACACTTCTCTTTAGGACCACAAGTGGGCGTGTGGACAAACACGGGCCTGTACACACACACACTTCTCTTTAGGACCACGCGTGTGACGTGTGGACCAACACGGACCTGTACACACACACTTCTCTTTAGGACCACGCGTGTGACGTGTGGACCAACACGGGCCTGTACACACACACACTTCTCTTTAGGACCACGCGTGTGACGTGTGGACCAACACGGACCTGTACACACACACTTCTCTTTAGGACCACGCGTGTGACGTGTGGACCAACACGGACCTGTACACACACACTTCTCTTTAGGACCACGCGTGGGCGTGTGGACCAACACGGGCCTGTACACACACACACTTCTCTTTAGGACCACGCGTGTGCGTGTGGACCAACACGGGCCTGTACACACACACTTCTCTTTAGGACCACGCGTGTGACGTGTGGACCAACACGGACCTGTACACACGCACTTCTCTTTAGGACCATGCGTGTGACGTGTGGACCAACACGGACCTGTACACACACACACTTCTCTTTAGGGCCACGCGTGTGACGTGTGGACA
>NW_027506884.1:1562465-1654965 GCF_052324685.1 Brachyhypopomus gauderio
GAAATGCAGAATCACAAAGGGGAAAAAGGAAAGAAATGAACGAGATTTGAATGATCATCTCGCGCTCCAGGAGAAGTAAAACAAGCCCACGGGGGGAAGCTGCAGTGCACCACAAAATCACACCAGTACAGTCCAGATCTTGAGAATGTTCCAGAACCGGGGATCTCCAACATGAGGTGATGGTGCGCGCACACACACACACACACACACACACACACACACACACACACACAGAGAATGTGGGTTCAGACATACTAAACTTCAGCAGTTCACTCTCCACACATCCTCTCCACACACGAGACCAGATGTGTGTGTTCCTGTGAGAGAGGGGTCCAGCGTGGGTGTATACGAGCATGAAAATGACTTGGGAAGTGAATTATTTGAAAGCCCACACATAAATCCATACAGAGCAGGCAGGAAGGGCGGGAGAGGGACGAATATGATGTCTAGCACGGACACCAAGACTGCAGTTTAGCAAGAGAACAATAAAATAGTAAAGGCTAATCTGTTTTGAACACGTCTCCACATGTAAATTGCGGCCAAAGATGGCAGCGGCAGCGAAGGCAGGAACCCAACCTGGAGACGTATGAAAGTAAAACATCCGTATTTTCCCGGCTAAATCCCAGACCATCTCAGGCAACGTTGACCATCCGGGGGTTGGTCCCTAGGCCCTGTCTGTGTGTATGAAACAATCACGTAAAGACGATGAAGGTTTCTTTCCTTCTCATTAACAGACTGAACCGACAACCATCAGGAAAGAGCTTCCAGTGACAAATGTGCAGATAATACCAGAGAAACGTGCAGGGCAAGAATACAAACTACATCCGTGCTACAGCAAAATCAACGAGGCCTGCAACTACAGCAAAAAAACAAAAAAAAAGGCCTTAATGGGTGATGCAGCGTGAAGATTGGTGTGAAGAACCAGAGGAGAACGTGGAAGCAGCAGTCACGTGAGCACACCATGAACGTGCAGAAGCAGAACACATGACCATCCTTCTGAGAGTGGCAGGTACTAAAATCACGGACTGTTTAAGGGTGCCAAACTGTAAACACATCAAAACAAAATGTTGAATTCTAGGCAGATTACTTAGGAACTCATAATCAAGAACTTTCCTGAAAGAATACTTACTTAACAATTAAGTTGCAAACCAGAATACCCAGAGATTAATGTCCGGAATAAATCAGATGTCTCACCATTTGTGTGGGAAAATGTTGTGGCCAAAGTGTTTAGGTTCTGTTATGGCGTAGGCTGCCCCCAGACAGCGACTGATGCATCTGTGGTTCAAGGCCGGTTCAGGTGTGGGACAGGTCTGTGGCTAGTACGCTAGCACGTCCTCCCAGCTACTCCTGCCCCCCCATGCCACAGGAAGTGGAGGCTCCGTTATGCCTTTTCTGCAAAAGGACTTCAGTGTTCTGAGTCCATGACAGATTGTCAAACTTTTTTTCCCCCCACAGGAATCTGAAGCAGCTACCAGCTTTCACTGTTGTTCCCCTGGCACCGCACAGACTCCTCAAGCCAACAATGAGCGCTGTTGTTGTTGTTTGGTTGGTTCTGATCTGTTGTTTGGTTGGTTCTGATGCCAGGTTGTTGCATTTCATCAGCTCTGCTGCCTTGATTCTGCACACTGCTTCATCTGTAACGCTAATTAACCCAATTAGTGGGACCTGCTGGGGGAAGTTGATGACATGGTGGTAGTTCATGCTTGGTAGCGCAGCCATAGTTCAGTGAGCAGCTCTGTGTCTGGATGAAGCCGTCTGGCCGGGGTGAGACTGCTATCAGGGACGATGCAATTAGTTCAACAGGACCTTTTGCATCCTTTGTAGTCCATCAATTGAAATCGGTGTAAAATTGAGCTTCAGGTTCTGATAGCTGGGAACATACATATAATACAAGGAGACGCATCAGCTGGTAACCAGACACACGTGTTCTACTGGCTGTGCTGTTCGAGAAAAAGAATTACGATCTCTCTCCACTGCAGAGATCTATTATTGTGCATTTGAACTGAGTAGAAAAACGTGTGACAAAAATTGTTCCAGACAAGACGTCTACGAGCCCCTTTAAGGAAACGTCAAAGACGGCTGTTATGAACAGTGAATTACAGAATCAAACTCAGGATATAAAAAGACAAAAAAAAGATACTGGGTCAACCTGCACATGAGCCCAGCAGTGAGTCCGGGATCATAAAACTAACAGCCAGATTCTGGTGCATCTTTCAGCAGAGAGGAGATGAGAGGACACTGGAGAGAAAGACAGCAGTGCCAGCACCAGATGAGCTGGGCCACCATCACAGAAACTGAACCTCGGCAGGGGACGACTCTGCAGGCAGAGAGACCGCCACCACCACAGCACAAGGACACCGCAGCCCCCCTGCATGGGCTACACACACGCAAAAAGGTGAGAACGCAAAAGACAAACGCTCATGTTGCTAGGACCAACTTAAATGGATGTCCATTTGTACAGTGCACCAATACACTCTCATCTGTACTACCAGTCAATGATGTAGTAACAGGAGCTCCAACCTCCTACCTGAAGGAGCAGGACACGGGAGGAGATAAACCAGTGTGGGGAAAACACCTGTAGTGTGGGGCTGTGTGTGTGTGTGTGTGTGTGTGTGTGCACCAATGTGGATGTACCGGCTAACGGGTCGAGTGACAGACAGGCAGAAGCGTTGTTCTGTGTGGTGAGAAAGTGACACTCAACACTCAAACGTGGACTCTGGTGAACGGCCAAGCCACACCCGGTCCGGTACAGAACAGTATGTTCATCCAATCAGAGGACGGGAGAGGGCATCAGGGTTGGGCGCCATGGGAACAGAGAGAGTACTGTGGAGAATGTCCCTCCTTGAACACACCAGGGTCAGGGGTCATGGGTTAGTTCAAGTTCTACTCTGGTATTTCAGGGTATGTACTTAAATCTGAGTGCAATAATTAGAATCCGCTCATAAATTTCTGTGGAGATCTATCAAAGCAGTTCGAAAATCTGGTCTGTAGGAGATGTAACGAACATCCGTGCGTAAAACGCGCTGGTTTGTGCAACACTACAAACACACGTCTCTAGAATCAGCAGCCTTAGTCAGTGTTAGTCTAAAAGGAGCGTATCTCCTGGAGGAAGGAGTCAGAGCGTCGGTGCGGAGTGGAGCTGCGGGACTATGCTACTACCCTGCGGTCCTGAACTGCTGAGCAGTGTGAAGACTGTGTGTGATGTGTGTGTGATGTGTCTTTTCCACAGCAAACATCATCAACCTCGACTGGTGATCTGCTGGTAAAGTCCAGTTCAGTGCATGTGTCCAGCTCTGTCTCATGCACACACTCACAAGCTCTTTAATTTGAAAGTCCTACCACGTCCGTGACGCCCGTGACCTCCGTGACCTCAGTGACCGCGTTCTCCGGCACGCCTGTGTTCACAGGTGCATGCTGACTGACTGCAGCCTGCTGGCTACCTGCTACATCCTGTCTGCCGCTTCGTCCCCTTCAGCCCTGTTCAGTGTCTGGCAACGTGACCACCAGACTTGAGAGTATTTCGTTGACGGGCCATCCTCAACACAGCATTAACACCAGTGTGGTAGTGAGTAACGAGCTTGCACATGTCTAACTGGTAGAGGAGTGTTGCTGGAGTTTTTATATACTAGCGTGTTCTCAACAAACAGCCTGTGAATATCAGTTCTGTGGTTATAATCTGACCGTTGATGAAAGGCTAGAGGATTAACACACATCATAGCTATAGGCTCAGACTGTACCGCTCACCTGAGATGTGTTTCCTCACAACACCTCAGGAACGCGTCTGCAGCAGGTCTCCTGTGGCTCAGGTCTTCACTCTGGAGGAGAACCTCACCTATCACTGTAACTTCTCCAGTGTCAATGAGACCACGCTCACTCGCCCCTTCAAGCCCTCAGTGTAGGAGCTGAAGAGAAGTCCAGAGGTTTCAAGGCCAGCGCCATTCACACTGAACTTCTGAGGTGATGAAGAAGGTGATGAAGAATGCATATCCATGTTTCTCATATGCAAGATATCGTCATATCGCTAATGCTGAAATTCAACATTCCTTTACAATATTCATATTTAGATATATATTTACACATGTTCTCACAGTGACAAGTCACGCAAAGAAAAAGAGCTCTGTATGACTTGCATTTTCCATTACAGTTTTCTGTTTACATGGTAGTTTCTTGAAATGACTCCAAAACAAACAGTTTGGGCTTTTTGCATAGACTACCTACAAACCGAACCTTCAGATGAAACATTTTATACTGTCCAAGACTGACATTATAACTCCTGGCCAAACGGTATTAGTGTAGGTCTCTAACCGGGCCAAATAACTAACTGTGGGTCTTTATTTTGCACAGGGTCATAGAGTTTCTCCAGAGATCCAAACTTCTCACGACAGAGTAATAAAAACCTTTCGCCCTCGCTGAATTCCGCATCTACATATGTAACTGGTGCAGAGCAGCATCAACGGTTCACAGTTCAACCGAGAGCTCGTGCTGCGTTCGTCTTGTTTACCCTCAGAGAGAAGAAGCAGAGGAGGAATGTTCTGGAAAGGAAGCGGCGCTGGGCAGGAGGAACAAAGCCGCGGTGGATCTGCGGTGTCATGTATCTACCTCACATAGGGGCTAGTCATGTGACCAGAATGAGTGCGTGCCCACGTACACACACGCACACACACACACACACACACACACTCTCTGCTGCAGCTGGTTTATTAGCTCCATGTGTTCCATTAGTGCCATTGACATTTATGAACTCTGAAAGACCAGCGTGCTCTTCGGGGCCTCACGTCGTGGTTCCTCCGTGGGACAGGAAGTGCTGGAATTCTTTGTAACTCTAGGAGTCAGGCTGCCATGGCAACAATGAGCAGGGCCCACGTGAAGCGTTGCATAAAGCTCAGGGCCCGCCTGTGCATTGAACTTCTACATCTCCACCTGCGCAGGTCCGAGCTTCTCTGCTGATGGGGCCTCTGAACGAAAGACTGCAGAAACACTTGCATGTGTGAAGAAAACAGCTTGCAGCCCAGACTTATGGGATGAGACTGAGAAAGACCAAAGCTCAGGGCATGGCGTCCCCTTCCACCACGACATTTTCACACCTCTTAACGTAAACCCTCTCTGGACAACATGCCTGAGTGGCAGTATAGACCTGAGTGGCAGTATAGACCTGTGTGACAGTATAGACCTGAGTGGCAGTATAGACCTGAGTGGCAGTTTAGACCAGAGTGGCAGTTTAGACCAGAGTGGCAGTATAGACCTGAGTGGCAGTTTAGACCAGAGTGGCAGTATAGACCCGAGTGGCAGTATTGGACAGAGTGGCAGTATAGACCTGTGTGGCAGAATAGACCTGAGTGACAGTATAGACCTGTGTGACAGTATAGACCTGTGTGACAGTATAGACCCGAGTGGCACTATAGACCTGAGTGACAGTATAGACCTGTGTGACAGTATAGACCTGTGTGACAGTATAGACCTGTGTGACAGTATAGACCTGAGTGACACTATAGACCTGAGTGACAGTATAGACCTGTGTGACAGTATAGACCCGAGTGACAGTATAGACCTGAGTGACAGTATAGACCTGAGTGACAGTATAGACCTGTGTGACAGTATAGACCCGAGTGGCACTATAGACCTGAGTGACAGTATAGACCTGTGTGACAGTATAGACCCGAGTGACAGTATAGACCTGTGTGACAGTATAGACCTGAGTGACAGTATAGACCTGTGTGACAGTATAGACCCGAGTGGCACTATAGACCTGAGTGACAGTATAGACCTGTGTGACAGTATAGACCTGAGTGACAGTATAGACCTTGCTGATCCACCTTTTGAGCTCTTTTGCTCCTTGAGTCTTGTTCTGTTTGCCTTCGACAGTGACGGAGTTCAAAGTGGCCGACTGCTGTTGTAGCCCATCCATGACCCACGCGTTGTGCGGTCAGACCTGCTAGGTGGAGCCCCAGACATTTGACTGGCTGGTCATCAGAAGAATTCATGACATCATCCTCTGACCCATTTTGTTGTGGAGTTGTTTACAGGATTCCCCTTCACAGGACATTCTTCCTCAGTGACATCATTTTAGAATAATAACGCCACAAGATTTGACCTACTGTGGATTCACACTGAAACAGGTCCACAGCAAACATGCTCACCTAATTTTTTCAATCATGAAAGGACGAGTGTCTCTAATAAAGTTGCCATTCAGTACACACACACACACACACACACACACACACACACACACACACACACACACACACACACACACACACAAAGCGACCCCACGCCCCTTCACCTCCCAGGCTACCCAGACATAACCCTCCACACCACGTTCCACAGACAGAGGGGCCCTCATTTCCTGTTTCTACTAACTTAACTCACTCAAATGATTTCTTAAGCCTGCTACCCTCTAAACCTCATAGTAATAAAGAACACTGGGAAACACAGCTGGGATACCGACCCCACTCAGAACACTTATTTGTATAAGGTGTTACAACCTGAAATGAATTGCACAATCCCTATGGGTACAATTACCAAGGCATAACTGGTAAAAGGTGTTTTCTATTCAGATGTACAGATCCATCTTATTAAACCTTTGCATGCTTGCTTGCATGGTGGCAACAGCTCAAACAAACATACAACAGCAAACAAACACGTCATGCCATGTGTCTAATGGTGTTTTCATGGAAAGAGCTTACTTGAGTTTTCAACACACAGCTAATGCACCGTCACAGTTGAACTGTTCTACTCGGTTCTGTTCTCGGCTGTCCACACATATGGTGTAATGATATTTCTAGACTTCCCTTCTGGGTTCTGGATGAACATACTTTTACATGTGTCTTCAGTCTCCATTCTATTCGCCACTTTGGAATGATTCAGCAGAAACACAGCCAGCTGTTCTCCACTCCTGGCCTCCTCCACAAACCCCCCAGTATTGAGGCCTTTTAAACGTTTGGCAACCACAGCTTGTGCCTTTCCAGACCCCAGTCCATCCTACACACACACACAGACACACACTCATTCACTCTCCCACTCACTCACTCACTCACACACACTCACACACTCTCCCTATCACACACTCTCTCCCACTCGCACACTTTTCTCCCCCACTCTCATTCCACTTGAGGTATTTCTCTATCATTTCTGCAATGCTGGATTCATAGTTAAATCTGCGTTGCCCATTTGTAAACCTGCCCTAGTGACAAAAGCCCAATTTGCTCCAGGCTGGTCTTTACGTGTCCTTCACTATCACATATCTGGGGTTCCGCTTCTGTGCACCACCTCAAAACAAAAATGCTGAACCAGGATCAGATGGGAATGTATTTGTGTAAACATGTTCCTACATCGAAACTCTTATTTGTACATTCAAAACAGCTCCTGAGCCCCAGACACAGAACACACACGCATCTGCAACACGGGCTCGGCTACGACACACACACTCGGCTACGACACACACACACTCTGCACAGCATTTGTGCCGCAACGGGGTGGAATTATGCTCAGACGTTGATAAGAGGAGAGAGAGAGATGGCAGTAGGACGGAGGGGGTACAGGCGGAGGGAGAGATCCGTCCACAGATACGTCCACCGCAAGACACACGCCAGCCGTGGCTTCTGCAAGGACTAAAATAAACATGTCCTGTGTTCGACGGTGGACGGAAGTATCTGTTACAGAGAAGCTTGTGTTGTAGAACACGTCTCAAAACAAGACATGCTGACTTTGCTATGATGACCATGTCCATACACTGAGGGTGTCTGTGACAGTTATACCTACAGTGCATTCGCACCATTCAAATGTGATGCTTTATCTTTTACTGTTGTAGCACCATTTATTTCCTTTTTAATCATTGGCACATAGAAAAATGTTTTTTTGCATTCTTTTAAATGTGTTCCACAATTTCTTTCTGAGACTTCCCAATTACAAGATAAATGATTCAGTGTCACAGGTTAATGTGTTGACCCTGAGATGACCTTAACCTCTGAAACTGTGCAGCATGTCGTTTTGTAAATCATCTCTAAAACACATGAGGTCATCTTTAAAAATGATGTATAACGCAATAATGATGGAAAATTTAACTAGTACAGCAGGTCAGGGTGGAGGTCAAGGGTTTGTGGTGCACCAGCAGACCAGACCTCATTAGGTAATACGAGAGTGCGTCTGGGGGAGTGTAAAACAAATAAATGTGGTGAGTGTGCTATATCACTCCGACCCCTTTACCTTCGTGACAACACCTTCCTACAACACCAGGCTGCTGGCCTACATTCAAATATCGGTTTGGGAACAGTTAGTGATTTCCCAGGCAATTGAGTACTGACCACGGCCTTCTCACAGTGAAGATGACCAGGCCCCTTGGATAAGCACTATAAGGTCAGATATAGTGCAGTGTATGGAAACAGGGAGAAGTACACCTTCATTCCTTACTGACTCCAACAACCAAAGACCACTATCCAGAGGCATGCAGTCACCCTGTACCCTGAAGACTCTCCTCTTTCACCACAGCAGTAAGGAAAGGCATCATGAGATATAACAGGAGTGTTCAGCTCCAAGCCTAAAGCACGGTCTACCTCGTATAGTCCAGAACTGTCTAACTACTCCCTTGTACCAAACGACCAGAGTAAGAACTCAGTATCAAGGTCCTATAAAGCTCTTTAATTAGAGGATTTGGGGCCCATTTCCCAAAACCATTATGGTGTTAAGATCATCTTGATACTCACTCACTCACTTTTATGATGATCTCTACGTGATCATGGATCTTCAGCAAATCTGGCCCTCGTTAGCGGCTGCAGGCTAGCTCTACATACCTTCTTGGCAGCGTGTGACGGAGACCTCCTCCTGGGTTTGGGCACCTCGCCCTTCAGGGCGGCCGGCGGGTTGGACACGGAGCCATTCTCCTGCTTGTCAGGGGGCGGGGTGGGGGTGGGGGTGGGGCCAGGGGCGGGGCCAGCTTGGGCGGCCATGTCCTCCGTGCAGGTAAGGCGCAGACTGCGCAGGTAATCATCCGTCTGGCGGTCCACCACCAGCAGCCTGGTCTCCTGCTCCAGTAGCTTGATCCTCTGCACCACCTGAGCAGTGGCGAGAGGTTCCCCAGACACACAACATCACCACCTGACCACCTGAGTCCAACAACACTCCTTCATACGGGTTCAGAGATGTAAATGCCCCCAGAATGTGAGATCTCTTACCGGCTATGTGTAAAATCTTTATTTGTCCCTCCACAAATGAAAAGAACAGGTTGTAAAAGTTGTTTACTACATGTTCTAGTTAACCAGATTGAACTCTGCACTTTTGAATGCAGCACAACTGTGAACGTTTATATTCGACATTACCCACAGGTTCAAAGTTCATGAACCTGTAGGTAATTTAATGCTCCAGCTGCCTGGAAAACCGAACAACGTGAACGAACTCTTTAGTTGGTGTAATTATTCGTTTTGCATCATTAACATCTGGCCAGCCTTCCATCCAGAAAGAGGAACTCTTATTAGTAAGAGGACGGACGTCACTCGTGTCCCAGGACGCATGTGTCCAGAAGAGTTTGGATGGTACTCAAGCAGCAGCGGTTATTGCCTTTTTTAATTTTATAGTTTATAGTTATATATAATTTTTTTTCCTGGTGATGAAGTGTTGTGTCCCAATGAGTCACAAAGCCAGCCAGACACGCAGCTCAGACTTGCCCAGGAATAGTGCCCACAGCTAGAGTGATTAACCAGCTCAGTCCCACTTATATATCATGTACTTACAGCAGAATACAGTTGAAGCTACAATTCACCAGGGTCACATTTAAACTCTTGGCTGAAACTTCAATTCAAGGCATATGCAGCCTACACTCTGGTGTTTAGCTCCTTTATAAAGTAGGAATCTCATGAATTTATTTGAAAGTTCATACATCTGTGCTATGGTGACACCAGCATCTGTTCAGGTTGTACTGCCCTAATGTGGAAAGGCAGTATTTGTTAAACTTCAAGCTAGTGTTTATCTTGGATAAAGGGAAAACACAACCGTTCCAAAACGTGTGATGCTGGGAAAAGCATTATCTAAGACTCCTGTCACATTTTGAACGAGTGCCAAAGCATCAATGTCCCTGTAAGTGGAACAAGTTACCCAGTTGAAACAGAATAATAAACTATGATAATGGACGCGACACGCTGCTGGACCTGTTAATGCCCCTTAATCAGCAATTTCACTGCTGCTCCACAGATAACGCGCGTACTACATGTGGGTCGCAACTGTGAGGGTTTTTCTAGAATATTCGGGAACACCTTCAATACACTTACATTGGACTCTTGCCACATATGGTTTTATACCTAGATGTACCTAAATATTTATAATGACACGCAAATATTTCACAACAAAGTTACTCTGTGTTACTGGTTTAAATGAATCCTTGTGGTGGTGTATACACTAATAGGCCTACATTTGAGTCCAACACCGAGATGCTGGTCAGTGGTCAGTGGGCAGGTGTACTCACCTGGTGGTGCGTCTCTCTCTCCACGTTCTCTCCGTTCACCTCCACCACTCGGTCACCCGCGCGCAGCCCCGACGCCTCGGCCGGTGAGCCGCTCTCCACTTTGCGGATGTACTGTCCGCTCTTGCCCTTCTCGCCGTGTAGGTGAAACCCGTAGCCGCTATCGCCCTTCATCATGCAGCACAGCCGAGGTTTGAGATCGCCTGCCATACTTTATTCGCCTCCACATCCACAGTCTTCACGGAACGCAAGTGTAACTTTTCCAAGAATGAAGGATATCTCCAGAGGACACCAGCAGCTCAGGCGCATGTAGAACACCACCCTGGGCTCCTCCAGCGCTCTTCACGGAGGTGATGGTGTAGCCTGCATCACCACACACCGACACGCACGTCACTCTTCTTTACGTTATAATAAAAACTAAGTTTTGCCTTGTTGAGGATCCGCGCACAAAATCGGAACTTATTGCGCAAGACGGTCCGAGTCGCCCATCTGCTGTCCAGCCCAGCACCGAACTAGAGCTGTAACCTCCACATAGATCAGCAGAAGTGTCCGTGTTCTGGAGAAGAGCGAACACAGCGTCTGTAGAACCGGACAGAAAGAGCTACAGGTACTCTGTACTGTCCCGGCTTGCACCCATGTTCGCAGGAGGCTGTGATGGTGGTGATGGTGGTGGTGGAGATGGTGGTGGTGAGGGCGGACACCCCTTCAGTGAAAGTGGCGCTCCGGAGCGAATGGACGCGCTCGTATCTTGTGAAGATATCACTAGCACCGCCCTTTAGTCCTTCTAGAAACAACCTTACTGGGCTCGTATGTTTCCCTCTGAAAATGCAACCAGTGTCATTTCGTCTGTATTGTTTTTTAATACAAAGTTATGAGTCAAACACGCATATCTGCCTTTCCTTCCAGGCACACGCAACACGTAAAAAAGCACCAATAACACGTACGACGATACGTAACATGGTTTTGTAAGCACTTCCATCAGGATAAGACTGGCACCCAGAGTTTACAAGCGCGCCAAGAATGAAAACCTATTACGATACTGCCCCCTATCGGAAGATTTAACATTCTGAGAATATTATGTGATTACGGTAGATTTATTAGGTGAAAATGACTTGTATTAACAATGTAGTGTGGCATTTTGCAGAAAATAAAATATATGGTAAACAACTCATCGGTCAATAAACCATTGCACAAATATAAATAATCCCAACAGCAGAGTGCATTACACGAAGTTGTTCCGATCAGCTGCCGCTATGCCGCTGGACAAGAGAACCGAATAACCAGGTTCACCAGACACCTGAAAGAACACCAGTACTACCAGTACACCAGTACTGAACACCTGAAAGAACACCAGTACTACCAGTACACCAGTACTGAACACAGGGGTGATAGAGGGAAAAATTCCTGAGCCTGAACTTTTTCTGAGCGCGGGGTGTGTGTGTGTGTGTATGGAGTGTTAGTGTACCATATTTAGAATATTTAATAATTAATATTTAAATAAATTAATAATAAATAAGTCAGGTAATCATTATAGTGAAATAAAAAACAAATTTCTATTAATATTCTGAGAAAATGCTGTATGCATGATTAATTATATCTTCATTACTGTTAGTAAATTATAGGATACCAGACAACTCAAAGAAATTATGCAAATAAAGTTTAAAAGAATTACAAGTATTATGATTATAGTTAGTTTTTATATATAAAATTTAATAAATTTAATAAATATTTTGTGTTGGTTTATTAGGACATACATTTTGTGCTTTTGTTAATGTATTACACCTTATGCCGTAAGGCGGCCAGGATGAACCAGATCGTCTGACTACCTGTACCGGCTCAAAAAAAAACACTATATTTTTAAATATATATTTTATATTTCTGATAAAAATTTAACTTAAAATCAGAATAAAGATAAAATACTGAATTTATCTTGTATCTACCTCTGAAGCTCTTCTGATGTCTGAAATACAGGCGGTCCCCGGGTTACGACGTTGATCCGTCGTAAATCGATTTTCGGTGTAAATCGGAACATACGTATATACTGTACGTAAATAACGTACTATACGCAGTTATCCTATCCTAATGCTAGCCTTTTGACCAATACCTTTATCCATAGCTGCGTTTAACTAATCCTGACGCCGCGCACACCAAACACCAAGTTCCTTTTACGACGCAGAACCACTTAGGTCCAAACGAGGCTTTATACAGTAAATGGGAGATGTGTAGTAACCACGAAAAATCGTAACTTGGGAACCTCGTAAGGATCGTAAGGATCATATTTCGGCATCAAAACAGATAGCATGCGCGCGCGTGTGGTTTATCATTATGATTTGACGGATTTTTCCCCCCCTCAAATTTTTTTTTCTCGCGGACGTGTCGGTACGCCGGAATTCCGGCGTGGCGCCTGAAAACTATCAGGCCTGTGAACACCTGAAGGAACACCAGTACTGAACACCTGAAAGAACACCAGTACTGAACACCTGAAGGAACACCAGTACTGAACACCTGAAGGAATACAGCAAGTGTCTGTGCTTCTTTAACACTAACTAAAAGATAAAACGTTCAGTATGGAGGAAGACTTTTGTTTTAACCCCAGCTCACAACACAGCTGATACGAATCACAAATTTATTTTTGTAAACTAGATACTAGCAATACAATGTTTATTTTGAGTGTTTTAATTAAGGATGGGCAATATTATTACCCATTTCTTCATGAAACTAACAATGTATAAATTAAATCTGCTTTTCACACTGTGAAAAATGAACTCAAGGTGAAAGCTTATATATAAACATCATATGGTATTTTGTCAAAATATGGTGTAAATAAACAATTTAAACTAGAGCTCCTGAGAATTCAGGATTCTGAGGACATCACCCCTCCTTCTTCTCCTTCTTGCCAGCAATTAGCAAAGCCAAACATCACCCTTTATTATGTTAATTCACAGAGCAAGACTGAGGCAGCAGCCTCACCCAGAAAGTCTCTGATCACAGATCACAAACAAGCAGAAACACAAATGCTTCTACCAAATGCTTCTAACACAAATATAGATAGATAGATAGATAGATAGATAGATAGATAGATAGATAGATAGATAGATAGATAGATAGAGGTAGTATAAGAAATGTACAAAGAGCAAGATTCAAGCCTGCTGTTTAGATCACAAACAAGCAGAAACACAAATGCTTCTATCAAATGCTTCTAACACAAATATAGATAGATAGATAGATAGATAGATAGATAGATAGATAGATAGATAGATAGATAGATAGTATAAGAAATGTACAAAGAGCAAGATTCAAGCCTGCTGTTTAGATCATAAACAAGCAGAAACACAAATGCTTCTATCAAATGCTTCTAACACAAATATAGATAGATAGATAGATAGATAGATAGATATAGATAGATAGATAGATAGATAGAGGTAGTATAAGAAATGTACAAAGAGCAAGATTCAAGCCTGCTGTTTAGATCACAAACAAGCAGAAACACAAATGCTTCTATCAAATGCTTCTAACACAAATATAGATAGATAGATAGATAGATAGATAGATAGATAGATAGATAGATAGATAGATAGATAGATAGATAGTATAAGAAATGTACAAAGAGCAAGATTCAAGCCTGCTGTTTAGATCACAAACAAGCAGAAACACAAATGCTTCTATCAAATGCTTCTAACACAAATATAGATAGATAGATAGATAGATAGATAGATAGATAGATAGATAGATAGATAGAGAACACATGAATTTGTTTTCCTGTCTTTTCCTCTCCTTTTCCAGCCTGCTGTTTAGATCACAACATTTATCAGTGATGCAGTGATGCAACGCGACCATGCTAATTTTCGCTAGCAATGATATGGGATTTCCTATATAACATTAGCATCAAGCTAATTGCGCCATATAATTTCTTAGCTTTTCAAACGCGAATTCAAACGCGGAAACAGAAAGTGTTTGATTACAACAAATATTATATAGTATAGTATATGAAATATACAAAGAGCAAGATTCAAACATTTTTATTTATTTTTATTGTTTGACGGGACTCATTAGAGAAACTGTCGTCTCTACGTGCGATTGCCAGCTTGTGCTTTGGCAGGCGTATGAGCTGGGGGTGAGCCGCTTCCACCGCATTACCAAGACAATGGGCGTTAATCCCTTCACAGCAGGGGAGTGGGCTACATGGACCCTACCAAGCCCTGTGAAATTTTTCGCTTCTCTAGGAGCTCTAGTGTTAAAATCATTGATGCAATAGGCTACATTTAGCCAGCAAGCTGAAACTCTGTAACTGCTCTAATCCTGATTCACATAAATCTCACCTAAGGTTGTAATTTGGAGGAGGCCATGTTCTGGCTTGTCTTCTTTTGCTCTCGCGGATGGTGTCCTGACCAGGATTGAGGAGGAGACAGGACCTGACCTCCTGGAACAGCCTGGGCCATCGTGCACATCTGCAATGGTGCCTTCACCAACCATGTGTACAACACAAGGCCAATAAACTTCCCAAACCCCTTCACACTTCTTCTTGAAGCATGTTCCTTCACTTTTATGCTGTCTTTATTGGTGTTCTGCATGAGTCCTGCACCTGAGTCTGAATCAAAGAGGAACTAGAAGCTGTCCAACGGGCACCATGTTTGGGAGTGACACAGCTGCACTCCGGGGTGTAGTGTGGAGTCCTTAGCAATAACAAATGTCTGTATCTTCAACAGCATTTATTTCTTAATCCTCTCTGTGTTCACAAACAACAACAAAAAATGTTACAAGGCAAGAGCTTGTTTTTTTGCGCTTACACATGTCGCCCTTCATCATGCAGCACAGCCGAGGTTTGAGATCGCCTGCCATACTTTATTCGCCTCCACATCCACAGTCTTCACGGAACGCAAGTGTAACTTTTCCAAGAATGAAGGATATCTCCAGAGGACACCAGCAGCTCAGGCGCATGTAGAACACCACCCTGGGCTCCTCCAGCGCTCTTCACGGAGGTGATGGTGTAGCCTGCATCACCACACACCGACACGCACGTCACTCTTCTTTACGTTATAATAAAAACTAAGTTTTGCCTTGTTGAGGATCCGCGCACAAAATCGGAACTTATTGCGCAAGACGGTCCGAGTCGCCCATCTGCTGTCCAGCCCAGCACCGAACTAGAGCTGTAACCTCCACATAGATCAGCAGAAGTGTCCGTGTTCTGGAGAAGAGCGAACACAGCGTCTGTAGAACCGGACAGAAAGAGCTACAGGTACTCTGTACTGTCCCGGCTTGCACCCATGTTCGCAGGAGGCTGTGATGGTGGTGATGGTGGTGGTGGAGATGGTGGTGGTGAGGGCGGACACCCCTTCAGTGAAAGTGGCGCTCCGGAGCGAATGGACGCGCTCGTATCTTGTGAAGATATCACTAGCACCGCCCTTTAGTCCTTCTAGAAACAACCTTACTGGGCTCGTATGTTTCCCTCTGAAAATGCAACCAGTGTCATTTCGTCTGTATTGTTTTTTAATACAAAGTTATGAGTCAAACACGCATATCTGCCTTTCCTTCCAGGCACACGCAACACGTAAAAAAGCACCAATAACACGTACGACGATACGTAACATGGTTTTGTAAGCACTTCCATCAGGATAAGACTGGCACCCAGAGTTTACAAGCGCGCCAAGAATGAAAACCTATTACGATACTGCCCCCTATCGGAAGATTTAACATTCTGAGAATATTATGTGATTACGGTAGATTTATTAAGTGAAAATGACTTGTATTAACAATGTAGTGTGGCATTTTGCAGAAAATAAAATATATGGTAAACAACTCATCGGTCAATAAACCATTGCACAAATATAAATAATCCCAACAGCAGAGTGCATTACACGAAGTTGTTCCGATCAGCTGCCGCTATGCCGCTGGACAAGAGAACCGAATAACCAGGTTCACCAGACACCTGAAAGAACACCAGTACTACCAGTACACCAGTACTGAACACCTGAAAGAACACCAGTACTACCAGTACACCAGTACTGAACACCTGAAAGAACACCAGTACTACCAGTACACCAGTACTGAACACAGGGGTGATAGAGGGAAAAATTCCTGAGCCTGAACTTTTTCTGAGCGCGGGGTGTGTGTGTGTGTGTATGGAGTGTTAGTGTACCATATTTAGAATATTTAATAATTAATATTTAAATAAATTAATAATAAATAAGTCAGGTAATCATTATAGTGAAATAAAAAACAAATTTCTATTAATATTCTGAGAAAATGCTGTATGCATGATTAATTATTTCTTCATTACTGTTAGTAAATTATAGGATACCAGACAACTCAAAGAAATTATGCAAATAAAGTTTAAAAGAATTACAAGTATTATGATTATAGTTAGTTTTTATATATAAAATTTAATAAATTTAATAAATATTTTGTGTTGGTTTATTAGGACATACATTTTGTGCTTTTGTTCATGTATTACACCTTATGCCGTAAGGCGGCCAGGATGAACCAGATCGTCTGACTACCTGTACCGGCTCAAAAAAAAACACTATATTTTTAAATATATATTTTATATTTCTGATAAAAATTTAACTTAAAATCAGAATAAAGATAAAATACTGAATTTATCTTGTATCTACCTCTGAAGCTCTTCTGATGTCTGAAATACAGGCGGTCCCCGGGTTACGACGTTGATCCGTCGTAAATCGATTTTCGGTGTAAATCGGAACATACGTATATACTGTACGTAAATAACGTACTATACGCAGTTATCCTATCCTAATGCTAGCCTTTTGGCAAATACCTTTATCCATAGCTGCGTTTAACTAATCCTGACGCCGCGCACACCAAACACCAAGTTCCTTTTACGACGCAGAACCACTTAGGTCCAAACGAGGCTTTATACAGTAAATGGGAGATGTGTAGTAACCACGAAAAATCGTAACTTGGGAACCTCGTAAGGATCGTAAGGATCATATTTCGGCATCAAAACAGATAGCATGCGCGCGCGTGTGGTTTATCATTATGATTTGACGGATTTTTCCCCCCCTCAAATTTTTTTTTCTCGCGGACGTGTCGGTACGCCGGAATTCCGGCGTGGCGCCTGAAAACTATCAGGCCTGTGAACACCTGAAGGAACACCAGTACTGAACACCTGAAGGAATACAGCAAGTGTCTGTGCTTCTTTAACACTAACTAAAAGATAAAACGTTCAGTATGGAGGAAGACTTTTGTTTTAACCCCAGCTCACAACACAGCTGATACGAATCACAAATTTATTTTTGTAAACTAGATACTAGCAATACAATGTTTATTTTGAGTGTTTTAATTAAGGATGGGCAATATTATTACCCATTTCTTCATGAAACTAACAATGTATAAATGAAATCTGCTTTTCACACTGTGAAAAATGAACTCAAGGTGAAAGCTTATATATAAACATCATATGGTATTTTGTCAAAATATGGTGTAAATAAACAATTTAAAATCATTGATGCAATAGGCTACATTTAGCCAGCAAGCTGAAACTCTGTAACTGCTCTAATCCTGATTCACATAAATCTCACCTAAGGTTGTAATTTGGAGGAGGCCATGTTCTGGCTTGTCTTCTTTTGCTCTCGCGGATGGTGTCCTGACCAGGATTGAGGAGGAGACAGGACCTGACCTCCTGGAACAGCCTGGGCCATCGTGCACATCTGCAATGGTGCCTTCACCAACCATGTGTACAACACAAGGCCAATAAACTTCCCAAACCCCTTCACACTTCTTCTTGAAGCATGTTCCTTCACTTTTATGCTGTCTTTATTGGTGTTCTGCATGAGTCCTGCACCTGAGTCTGAATCAAAGAGGAACTAGAAGCTGTCCAACGGGCACCATGTTTGGGAGTGACACAGCTGCACTCCGGGGTGTAGTGTGGAGTCCTTAGCAATAACAAATGTCTGTATCTTCAACAGCATTTATTTCTTAATCCTCTCTGTGTTCACAAACAACAACAAAAAATGTTACAAGGCAAGAGCTTGTTTTTTTGCGCTTACACATGTCAAAATATGACTGATGAGAAAATATATCCCCCACTGATTCCCCTGTGCAGTTAAAGTGTATCTATGAAACACAAATGATTTCATGTGCATTTTTATGTCCACACAAAGCAGATCATGACATGAGGAAAAAATACATTTAAAAAGTACCTTAGCCTATGTCTTCAATTCCCCCAATGGCTTCAGAACTGATGCTTTTGTCAAGTTTTTGATTTATAAACAAGGGAAAATTTCCACTGGTTGCTGCGAACATTCCCACCAGCCCAATCACGTCCAGGACCGTGTATATTTACACAAAGTCTTCACTTTTTTGGTAGGAAAAAAAAAGTCTTTTTTTTTTGGTAACTCTCTCGTTACATTCATCCATCTCTGATTTGATTGTTGGGTTTGTTGTTCCCACGGTCAACACTAATCTCGCGAGAACGGATATTCGAGATACTGCAGGTTGACATTCTCGCGAGGCTAACGACATAATTCATTTTGGAGAGGCACTTGAATGCTTTAAAAAATATTATAATATGGGAAATTTACGGGAAAATATTAATACGGGAGGATGACGGGAACGAGGGGTAAAAGCCTGTTTTGGTCAGTTTCCCGGCCAAAACAGGAGACAGTAAGCATAGCAGGAGTAGTAAACACAGTTTATCTGGCAGTCCTTCAGCACTGAGACTGACATGTCAGAGGCACCATGAGGAAACGTCCTTCTGGCTTTTTAGCCACAGCCACCAGAGGGCGCATTTGTGGTCAGTGTGCCTCACTCTCGTCGGGCTGCTGTCTGCCCCTGCAGCTACAACCACACACCTCCCATAGGCCCTGTAGACTAACCACAACCACTCACCTCCCATAGGCTCTGCAGACTAACCACAACCACACACCTCCCATAGGCCCTGCAGACTAACCACAACCACTCACCTCCCATAGGCCCTGCAGACTAACCACAACCACACACCTCCGATAGGCCCTGCAGACTAACCACAACCACACACCTCCCATAGGCCCTGCAGACTAACCACAACCACACACCTCCGATAGGCCCTGCAGACTAACCACAACCACACACCTCCCATAGGCCCTGCAGACTAACCACAACCACACACCTCCCATAGGCCCTGCAGACTAACCACACCCACGCACCTCCTACAGGCCCTGCAGACTAACCATAACCACACACCTCCTATAGGCCCTGCAGACTAACCATAACCATGCACCTCCCATAGGCCCTGCAGTCTAACCACAACCACGCACCTCCTACAGGCCCTGCAGACTAACCATAACCACACACCTCCCATAGGCCCTGCAGACTAACCACAACCACACATCTCCCATAGGCCCTGCAGACTAACCACAACCACACACCTCCCATAGGACCTGCAGACTAACCACAACCACGCACCTCCCAAAGGCCCTGCAGACTAACCACAACCACGCACCTCCCATAGGCCCTGCAGACTAACCATAACCATGCACCTCCCATAGGCCCTGCAGACTAACCACAACCACACACCTCCTATAGGACCTGCAGACTAACCACAACCACACACCTCCTATAGGCCCTGCAGACTAACCATAACCACGCACCTCCCATAGGACCTGCAGACTAACCACAACCACACACCTCCCATAGGACCTGCAGACTAACCACAACCACACACCTCCCATAGGCCCTGCAGACTAACCACAACCATGCACCTCCCATAGGCCCTGCAGACTAACCATAACCACACACCTCCCATAGGCCCTGCAGACTAACCATAACCACGCACCTCCCACAGGCCCTGCAGACTAACCACAACCATGCACCTCCCATAGGCCCTGCAGACTAACCATAACCACACACCTCCCATAGGCCCTGCAGACTAACCATAACCACGCACCTCCCACAGGCCCTGCAGACTAACCACAACCACGCACCTCCCATAGGCCCTGCAGACTAACCACAACCACACACCTCCTATAGGCCCTGCAGACTAACCATAACCACGCACCTCCCACAGGCCCTGCAGACTAACCACAACCACGCACCTCCCATAGGCCCTGCAGACTAACCATAACCACGCACCCCCCATAGGCCCTGCAGACTAACCACAACCACACACCTCCCATAGGCCCTGCAGACTAACCACAACCACGCACCTCCTACAGGCCCTGCAGACTAACCATAACCACGCACCTCCCACAGGCCCTGCAGACTAACCATAACCACGCACCTCCCATAGGCCCTGCAGACTAACCACAACCACGCACCTCCTATAGGCCCTGCAGACTAACCAAAACCACACACCTCCTATAGGCCCTGCAGACTAACCACAACCACGCACCTCCCATAGGCCCTGCAGACTAACCACAACCACACACCTCCCATAGGCCCTTCAGCATCCCTGACCTACCACACCCACTGCTGAGCACCAGTTACTTGGGAAGATCACAACCATCAAAAATTTAAAAATAAATAATCCTTGACAGTCTGACAGTACACTTCAGGGAAGAGTTGCACACGGCAGTGACAGGTCAGCCGCACGGTGCTGATTGGATGCCGATGACTCGGAGGTTATGTAGAGCTCACCTGCCCGAGGAACGGAAGATCAAGGCAGGGTGGCATTTAGTCCTGTGCTGGCCAGACGCACCATCAAGGGCGTTTTTACTGCAGTGGGAACAGGAAACATGAACCTCAAGCCCAGTGGTCTTCCTCTTCTACTGGCTCCGCTCTGTGTGCCAAAACCAACTGTCTCTCCTTTTGTGCTGTTTTCAAATGAGTTTCACATGGAGCTGTTCACTGTTTTGTTTTTTTTCTTGTAGGTGCCACAAGGCGTGGTTCAAAGCATACAGGACTGTCAGAAGGTTAGTGCTTGTGCCCTGGTTAATACAGCCGTGCAAAAAAGTTGGAATTAACTGGATGTTTGAATGAATTGCTTTTAATCAAATAAATAAAGACATTCATAACATACACTTTGCCATATCTTAATTAAACAAGTCAACCAACGTTTATAGGTTAATCCTGAGTATGCAGGCAGGCATCCTTCAGGGTGAGGGGCGGGGTCTAGCCCTTTGGGTGTGGCTGTGAGTGGGTCTGGGCGGGGTCTAGCCCTCTGGGTGTGGCTGTGAGTGGGTCTGGGCGGGGTCTAGCCTTCTGGGTGTGGCTGTGAGTGGGTCTGGGCGGGGTCTAGCCTTCTGGGTGTGGCTGTGAGTGGGTCTTGGCGGGGTCTAGCCTTCTGGGTGTGGCTGTGAGTGGGTCTGGGCGGGGTCTAGCCCTCTGGGTGTGGCTGTGAGTGGGTCTGGGCAGGGTCTAGCCCTCTGGGTGTGGCTGTGAGTGGGTCTGGGCAGGCTCTAGCCCTCTGGGTGTGGCTGTGAGTGGGTCTGGGCGGGGTCTAGCCCTCTGGGTGTGGCTGTGAAAGGGACTGGGCAGGGTTTATTGTAGCTCAGCACTGTGTCCAGGATGGGAGTGGTCATCTCACTTCAAACACACTGCCTGTCCATCACACTTATTGTCATGGTATTTCTCTTGATGAAACTTTCTGAAGAACACAAGAGAACTTCTCTAGTGTCAATCCACTTCTCAACCATCTGTTCTTTATGACAGATTTTTCATCTCCTGCTTTAGGGAGATTTACTTTTGCTGGTGGAAAGCTTGTTAGTTTGGAACTGAATCTGCACCAGTTTGGAACTAAATCAGGTCCTTGAAGAGAGAATTAGTGTAAAATTTATACACATACAACATGCACTGCTTTCCAGAGTGTCCACCAATGACATTACACATGCTTAACCGAATTACTTTGTTTACTAGCGTAGACCTTCATCCTTTAAAAGAAAACAAAAGAACACAGACACAACGATGCCAACTGAACCCTGGACAGCACAGGTTATTTTCCCTGTTTCAGAGCTTGTTTTGTTCTACATACAGGGGTCTTCTGGGAGACATGTTTTACAGGAGGACACGAGTTCTTCATAAAAGTTGAACGTAAAGAGAGAGTTACAGCCCTCCATTGCCATCCAGATGTTTTCATTAGCGTCACAGTCACGAACATGAAGGAAGCATTAAATAGTCAGAAATCTGCCTCTCAACTTGATTAAAGAGGGGAATGGAAATTACAACCAAGCGCAATGCTTCAGTAATCGATCACATCTTCTGCTTTGACAAGACCCACAATAAAAACAGCAATGTAGTGATGAAGCTTTCATCCACATATGTTTTCAGCTGGGACTGCCTGTGTGAGATGCGCACCTGGGCAGGTGAAGGTAGGGGGAGGGGGGTGGGTCCCTTACCTGTGTTTGTCCAGGTGAGGGTGAACTGTCCATTACATCTTTCCCTACAAATGTAATGAATAGATTCTTACTGGCTAATCCAATATATTTAATAAAGGTTTTCATAATAAAGCTGTTTTAGTGAAGACACACATGGTCAGGTGTTAATGCACTACCGCAAGGTGACGTCATAAACTACGCCACAAGTCATTATTTACGGGACACTAGTGTAAATAAACCTATACTTCAGTTTTTCTGTTACAAATTGTTCATTTATAGTATGTACGTGTGCCACGACCGTTTCATGTTTAATCTGCAATGAATAAAATACATGATATTTTCAGTAACAAATTACACTAGCTCTGTAAATACTTGTGTAATAAGACTGTGCAGCAGACATAAAGCTGTCCAGCTTAGGACATTTTACCCTTTAGGATGTTTAGGGTAAATGCATGTCTTTAATACAAGGGTGCGCTGCCAAAATGTGAATCTGATAAACAATATATGCACATACAATGTCAATAAAATAATAATTATGATCATTAAATACTGTTCGTGTAGACCTATATAGGCAATGTTTAACCATTACGAATATCAGTTACTTGATTCATAAATAATATAACAATTACCACAATTAACATTCTTCTTCTTCAAAAGTGAAAATCATTTGACTGAAGACAGCATATCATCATGAACAATTAGTGCTTGTTTAGAGCCCTTTAAAGCAAGACAAACAAAATTACTAATAAAGTCAAATAACTTTTTTAATGAGGTGTGACAAAATCCACATGGCTCAATAATTCAGAAGATCCTAAGACACAAAAATTCTTTATAATGCAGATATTTGCCATGAGAGATCATATATTGAATGAACTACTAAAAGCTGATTTCACTCAGCCTCTCGTGAGGTGTTCTGTGGGTGACGCTGATGGTTAGGGAAAAGTTTTTACTGTTTGATGGCTTCACATGAAAAAGTCCCCGTGATGTTGAAAAACATGCCATTTGGCTATGACCTTTTGGATACAGAACTTCTGTGGCTTTGCACAAGGACAATACCACGTATCACTGGAGACATTGTAGGTCACCATGACTATGCCTAGACTACTATAGTGTATTCTGACTGATAGAAAGACATATGCTTTTTGAAGATCCTGCCAATGTTACCTCCACACAGAATAGCACCTGAGCCTTTTCAGCAGTACTTCACTACTACACCTTTGCTTACTCATTTCATCAAGCATCATAGGATCTGGGTCTTCCCAGATGCTGTCCGAGAGCAATAATCCAGAGAACGGATTACATTTACATTTACATTTACAGCATTTAGCAGAAGCTCTTATCCAGAGCGACTTACAAAGTGCTTTGCTTCTGATCACAGAATACATCCTAGGAAATAGTACAGATAGGCCAGAATTCAAGACACCATTGAGTCAGACTACTACTAAACTACAGGAGTCAGTATCATTACCTAGTGTTTTGCAAGTTAGACATTTGCCAAGAAGCACAAATAACCATAAACAGACATACAATTTAAGAACAGCGGCAAGTGGTATCAGCTGAATTAGTGCTCTGGTTTCACAAAGGCTGAAGATCAAACCATTTGCTTTGCTTGCTGCTGGCAGTGCAAACATGCTTCGAGTTCACACATGGTTAAATGTTCTTTGTCATGGTCTGGTGGTAGGGAACTGGTCTTGTGACCGGAGGGTCGTGGGTTCGATTCCCAGACCTGAGGCCATGACTGAGGTGCCCTTGAGCAAGGCACCTAACCCCAACTGCTCCCCGGGCACCGGGCTAGGGCTGCCCACCGCTCTGGGCACGTGTGATCCACAGCCCCCTAGTAACCACTAGTGTGTGTGTGTGTGTGTATGTTCTAACTGCACAGATGGGTAAAAAGCGGAGAACAAATTTCGATTGCGGTGAAAAATCACAATTGACAAAAATATGGCACATTTGCCCCAGGTTTTTCTTTGCACATGTATACAGTAGGTACAGAGAATCTGTGCTTGCGTCGCTGTACCAATTCCCTGAGCTGCATCTACACAAATGCTGCGTCGATGCTGCAGTTACATCTCCACTGAAGATGAGCAGCAGAACAGTGAGGACATTGGACCCTTTTGAGCTGTGCAGAAACTGGAAAAGAGCTCGGTGGGAGAGTCGCCACAGGCAGTGAAGGTTCTTGACTGTGTGGTTTGTCGTTCTAGAGGACAGGAGTGGTGCTGGAGGCAGAGCAGACTCTGAGGTGCTGTGTGGCTGATGGGTGGAGGTGTCAGGAGAGGCAAGAGGGTACCAGTTAAGAGGGTACCTGTTAAGAGGGTACCAGTTAAGAGGGTACCAGTTAAGAGGGTACCAGTTAAGAGGGTACCTGTTAAAGCGGTTTGTACCTGTTAAGAGGGTACCAGTTAAGAGGGTACCAGTTAAGAGGGTACCTGTTAAGAGGGTACCAGTTAAGAGGGTACCTGTTAAAGCGGTTTGTACCTGTTAAGAGGGTACCTGTTAAAGCAGTTTGCTGCTGGTTGTTGAGGAGTTATACCAGACGTGGTACCTTTGCAAACTTGCAAATGGCGGCCTGTTTAATTTCAGTTTAATAATAGTCTTTGTACAAAACAGACAGTGTTAATGGCCTCATTCACATGACCTCGTAGCGTAGTTTGTATTTGTGGCTTACTGCATGCCACTATGGCGTATATAGTGTATATGGTGCAGTATGTGCAGTATACAGGATGTAATAGGCCATTTCAAACATAACCATAGCTAGGTAGCTATGGTTCTATTACTGACAATAAACATTACAAATCATTAAGCAATGTTTGATATTATTATGTTCTACATTTATAGGTTTCCAGTAAAACATTAATTGTTAAAGCTTGATAAAAACAATGTAATTATCAAATAATGATTCAAACACGACATGCGGCACGGACCAAGCATAAATGCAAACTTCACAAGAAACGTAAAACAAATATTGACTGGTTAAATCATTTTAGTTTGTTTATAACTTGTTTGTGCTGTCAATCATTTGTTTACACTTCTTTGTGCCGTCTGATTAAATTCGGGTCACAGCAATCATGCAGAAACTCGGATACCGTAATATGAAATTGTGTATGTAAATATAGAAGTTTTTCAGGTCAAAAAGCAACCGGGGACCTAGTCTCGGAACCTGTTTGGTTGGGGCACAAATCATCGATACTGTGTTCTGTTACTCGCTGTTGAAAGAGCTGTGACATTTTCACGCTTTATTTGCAACACTCAACCTTTCAGAGTTCTCATCCGATTCGCTGTTTGCCTCTAACTTCACCTCAATTCAGATGGATTCTGTACCTTAATCACGATTTCGATTGGTTTAATTTATTTTATCATAGTAAACGCCAAAGTCTGTTCCTTGTGTTTACTGTTCACTGTTTCTATTTCTCCCTTACTCGTAGTTATTTGTGTCTTCGCTAATGTTTACGTTTCCCGTTTTCTCTTTTATCACTACAAACGCATGTAAATTATCCCCGTGGATATTTGTGTTCATTTGGAGGGAAGCCGTTGTCGTACAATTAACAAAAGTAAAACCAAACAAACTCCAGAAACCCTAAGCCAAGATGACAAACCAGCTGTAGGATGCGTTTTCCCGATTCACACGTTAACACCGGAAACTTTTTTTTTTTCAAAATAAAAGTGCATAAGAAAATTATGGGTTTCAAAGGCTGTTTAGAGTTCTAGTCTTTACATGTTGTCATCTAGTAATTAGGCCAATAAGTGTACCATTTGTTCATTCGTTTGTTGTCTTTTCATGTTGTTGTCTTTTCACAACCAATAAATCCATAACTTTTAACAAACTCATTTATTAGATATACTTGCAAGACAAATAATAATTGCTTTCATGGTCTATATGGCCAGATCTTTTTTCTCTTCATTCAGTTGTTCCTTATAAATAAAATATTTAACTGTACAAAACAAATACATATTTTCATGATCACAGAATACATAAAAGTCCTTTGACATAAAAATCCAATCCAATCCATTTTGCTGTCCACCATAGGTGGTAATGCCTTCTGTGATGTATTCTCAGTACACACATGACACCGTGCATGAAGGAATGTTAAATACCCTCACTAATTCAGAAATTGAATGTCCCATCCAAACATTGCCTTCTTTGAACTCTGCTCATTCATGTCACCTTGACATTAGCACACTGGCCAGTGCTCGACCTGCCAAGTCACCCTCAGAGATAATGCCACATTATATATCCAAATCTGCAGAATATTAACAGGTAAGTAAGTGCAGTGTAGTTAGGTAAGATACATAGAGATATAAAAAACTGTAGTGAAGTATACAAAGATTAAGGACGTTTGGAAAGAAGGCTTTCAATCATAAGGTTTGTCTAAATTTCCACTAGTTTTTAATCAGGCAGTGAAGTTTTGTTTCATGGCTGTGTGTTTGATCAGGTGTATCCAGATTTATTACGTATGTATGTGTTCTTCATCTTGTCATTGCTTCTGTTATTTTTACAGATCTCAGAGAGTTGCACATCTGAACAAATTGAGTCAGGCAGATGTCAATATATCAGTAGTACTTTTAAACAATTATTATTATAATATATTATATTTGTTGATGCTGGAGTACATTGGTAGAATTAGCTATCATAACGTGGTAATGTCAGCGTCATGTTAAGTGAAGTACTCGGGTGCCTTAGACTGTCTTTAGTCATGTCCATTCCTCTAGACCAGGTATCACCAAATGGCGGACCGGATCCGGACCCGAACGCCGTCCTGTCCGGACCCAATCACATTCCTGATTAACTGGATACGGACCCAAATGCCAAAAAAATTTTACCGGGAGACTATATTTTAAACCGGAGAATTTATTTTCAGACGAGTGTTACGGTCACCACCCATTTGAGTGTTACGTTCGCCCCCCCGCTCAACAACTTTCGTTCGCCACCGCGGACCCAAGGTCTGAGCTATCTGCCAAAAATGGACCGCGGAAAGATTTAATTGATTACCCCTGCTCTAGACTACACTCGAGTTCCTTCTGTATTGTAATTGTTACACACACACACACACACACACACACACACACACACACACACACACACACACACACACACACACATATACAGTTGCAATCAAAAATATTCAACCCCCCAAAGATTTTAAGGATTCATCAATATATGTTTTTTCAAATAGCAAGATTCTGCTTTGGATGACTTCTTCATGAGTCGAGTGATACATAAAATCAGAACAGAAAATGCATGATATAGTATTTGTGTGTAACAGTATATTTTGTTAAGATAGCCATGTCACAACCCCTACATAATATTGTTGTTTTTAAAGCTTTCTGACAGGTTTTATGGACTAAAGTGGAGTTGAAACATAACTAAGCCTTTGAGAACTCTATAATGATCCTTCATTTGCTTCAGCTGTGATGCATATATAAACCCCACCCATGAAGGAATTCAAGGTGAGTTGCAATCATGGGAAAGACAAAGGAGCTTCCACAAAAGCTGAGAGAGGAGATTATTTCATCGCACCTAAAGGGCCTTGGGTATAAGAAGATTTCCAAAAAATATAACATCCCAAGAGACACCATTGGGAGCATTATAAGGAAGTTTAAAACTTAAGGAACAGCTGCAAACCTGCCTGGCCGTGGAAGAAAGCCCAAAATTTCATCAAGGGCCCTTAGCAACTTAGTCAGGACAACTAGAAAAACCCCTGTGTGAGTGCAAGACACCTACAGAATGACCTGATGAAGGCTGGAACAAGTGCTTCAGTAGCAACTATAAGACGTGCACTGAATAAAAGAGGACTTCATGGCCGGACTCCAAGACGCACTCCACTCTTAACCACAAGGAACATCAAAAGTCGACTAGAATATGCCAGGAGGAATTTGGATAAGGCTACAGAGTTTTGGGAGACAGTTCTATGGACTGATGAAACCAAACTGGAACTGTATGGACATATGGACCAATGGTATGTCTGGCGTGCGAAAGGCCAGCCTTACGACCAGAAGAATACCATCCCCACAGTCAAGCATGGAGGTGGGTCATTGATGATGTGGGGCTGTTTTTCTGCAGCAGGAACTGGTAATCTTGATTGTGTACCTAGCATCATGGATTCTCAGAAATACCAGGCCATTTTAAAGAGGAACGTGATGGCATCTGTTGACAAATTAAACCTTGGCAATCATTGGACCTTCCAGCAAGACAATGATCCCAAGCACACCTCCAAGTCAACCAAAGCTTGGTTGAGAAAAAGATCATGGAATGTCCTGGAGTGGCCTTCTCAGTCCCCAGATCTAAACCCGATTGAAAATCTTTGGTGGGATTTAAAGAAGGCAGTTGCAGCACGGAAACCATCAAACATCACTGAACTAGAGGCTTTTGCACGTGAAGAATGGGCCAAGATTCCAATTGAGAGGTGTAAGAAGCTTGTTAGTACTTACCAAAAACGTTTGTTGGAAGTTATAAAAGCTAAAGGATGCTCCACAAAGTATTGAAGCAGGGGGTTGAATAATAGTGCACATGCACATGTGTACAAAGAGTTACATTTTTCATTTGAACTTCAAAGTTAAGTCAACTTCTGTTGTCAAAATAACTCAAATATGTATTAATAAATACTGTTTGTTGTTTAATGAGGTTATTTTGTCATTTATTGTCAGTCTTTCATCCACATCTCTATAATGTCTTTGGAGGTGAGGGGGTTGAATATTTCTGATTGCAACTGTATATAAATAGAACAACTTTCATACTCAACAGCCATATTGTTCCCCACTGTCTGCCGTCATATCAGCAGTCTGAAGTAACTACACAAAACGTTTTTCAACAACTTTTCCACTCATACATATCTTTGGTTTCAGCAGACGTTAAGCACTGCTGTTGTACATTCAAATGAAGAAGCTCAGATAAACTATTAGGTGCAAATCTCCACAAAGACTCCACTGTCAGCGGCACCATGTTTAGATGTCGCCTACATTTCTATGATCACCTAGACAACTTCTTGGTTGTGGCCTAAGCCAGGGCATTCACATTCAGCTTTCCACCTGTATCTTCAGGTGTTGAGAGGGCCTTTAAATGGTGCTCTACCTATCGCCATAGATACAGAAGTAACCGCCACTATGGATTTATAGCGTCGAGAGGTTTTATATGGTTCCACTGATTCGGCCTTAGATACGATGAAGAGTGTCTAATAGATAAACCTCATCAAAAAAGACATTTTTAAAAAGTAGTAAGACCAATGTCATGGTCAGGACTACCACAGTCTCTCTCAGAAAGAGACTGGATCTGTTCCTGAACAAAATGTTCATCAGCCAGTAAACAGCCAGCTACCAAATAAACATTCTTGATAGATTTGGTTAGCTCAGAAAGCATATTTTTGTTTGTGAGGGATTGGGTTTGTGGGTATGATATGTTCCATAGAAACCAAGAACACTGGTGAAAACAAGTAATGTTTTTTTTTTTAAATTGAGGACAATGTTTACAATCACATAAACAAGTTCTCATATTTTATAGTTTTACCCTGTTACATAAATAGGTTTATGATACGAGTATAATATAAATAGAAAAAGTATATAGATGACAGACTAGTAATGCAGGATTAACACTTCCAGAACTGGTACTGCATCACTTGTCCCTCCTAATACTGTTATATTGAAAATGTGAACCACTTAACGAAGATGCGTATTGCTACTCGTGGACAGTGTCATCTCTTACAAACTGACTTCAGTCATTTATGGCTTCCTCCAGAGTTCTTCTTTACTACAAAACTGATATTCTTCATCTTCAACCAATATATCTCAATCTCATGTCAACACAAGTAAGAGAATATAACATTTGGGCAACATATTTGTTTTGGTTTTCTACTGATATCGTGTGACATCTCAAGAAAGACAGTAAAACACATGGAGCACACGACTTGTTAGTTTGCCAGCATCTGTTCAGTGTTCAGAGGAGTATTTTATATCTGGATGCATTCTATTCAATTCTGAGGGAAATAAACATGAAAAATGTCCTCATGTATTTTTCTTTCCATCGTTTTTGGTAGGAATTCCCCCCTTTTATTCCGTGTTGGTTCTTTCAGTGGACCTGATGTTCATTCTAAACTTCTGTCTGAATCTGATGACTTTGAATCCTGGTTTTTCCCTATGAATGAAATCTTATCTTTTCTACACACAGAAACATCAGATCTCTTCTTCCGTCTTCTTGCAGCTTCTCTGAAAGCTACTAAGTCCATCTTTCTGGCTTTGTCATCAGACTTCCTTTTTCGTTTCCGTAATTCCTGCCTGAACGCCTCAATGTCCTTCTCTCTAGCTTTATCATCTGACTTCCTTTTTCGTCTTCTTAATTCCTGCCTGAACGCCTCAATGTCCTTCTCTCTGGCTATGTCATCCGACTTTCTCTTTCTTTTCCTGGAGTTGTAACGATTGAGCTGCTTTCGAAATTCTTCCATGTCAATTTTTAAAGCACATGTTGAATTACTCTTTAGGTGTGAGACAATTCTAAAGAATCTTTCGCCACATGTTCCACACTTCACCATTTCACCTTTGCCTTCAAAAATCACACCACTGGCATCTTCAAACTTGAAATCTTCCATTTGCCATCTAGATGAAATAAAAAAAAAGTAATCTCTGTCACACTAGAAATGTGTATGTTACACAAATACTGTAAATGTAGAATTCTAGTCTACATAAATTTATTTTTACATTAAAATTGACATAGTCCAGTTAAGATTACTGTTACATAACACTTTTGGGAAGGCATTCCAGAAGATTTTGGAGTCTGTGAAAACTGAAGCATATGAGGTGAGGGACTGACACTCACAGAGCCACATACCTGGGCTCTTATATGACCCATTACATTGCTAGTGTTTGTCTATGAAAGGTTCATGGTTATATGCTTGATTATATACCTCTGTTAACAATGGGTGAGGCTGAGACACCTGAACTCAATAATAACATACTTTTGCCCATGTAGTGTATATATATCAGTTCAATTAATTAATTTGGGTTAATTAATTAGGGCTATTTACTTACACATTTATCTTTCTCTGTGCATCTTTTAAAACTATATTTTATTGCAGTCATAGTCCTGTGGTGGGGAACTGGTTTTGTAAACGGAGGGTCGTGGGTTCGATTCCCAGGCCTGAGGCCATGACTGAGGTGCCCTTGTGCAAGGCACCTAACCGCAACTGCTCCCCGGGCACCAGGCTAGGGCTGCCCACCGCTCTGGGCACGTGTGATCCACAGCTATGGAGTGAGATTACTGTCTTTAATATGAGAGCGCAAAGATAAGGTTAAATTGAGCCAGTTAAATCGAGTCAGACACACTGAGCAAGCAAAATCAAGAAAACCGAGCAAACAGTGACAGCGAAAGCAGAGAAACAAGAATTGGATGGTTAAGTGCGCTCACTTCACTGTTTTCAGCATGCTTTTCAGTTTTTTGCTCACTTCTCTTCATGATTACAAGTGTAAATACGCCACAGCTCAAGGCTTCGTAGATGATTACCTGAACCATCGATTGCAACTGCAAGTGGGCATGTCACGACCAGATTTAATCGTACAACAGATGCTGCACGCTTACTGCTGCCAATCTTACATGCATGAGACATGTTGATTGTTTTCTAAACAATTAGACATCATAGATATTCAATTTAATGTCTTAAATTAAAGACAGTAATCTCACTCCATACACAGCCCCCTAGTAATCCCTAGTGTGTGTGTGTGTGTGTGTGTGTGTTTGTGTGTGTGTGTGTGTGCTAACTGCACAGATGGGTAAAAGTGGAGGACAAATTTCGATTGCGGTGAAAAACCACAATTGACAAATATGGCACGTTTACATTTTTTACATTATTGTTCTTATTTAGTCCATCTTGATTAATAATTTACATGTTATAAGTAGCCTAATGTCTCCATTAATATGTGAGCAAGCCATAAGAAAGTAGTACCTCATCTTTTGTAGTAAATTTCCAGTACAGGTACCTTGGAATGGGACCCTAGAAAATAAATTAATTAATGTCTCTTAAATCCCTATAGGTCCAACAAGGTAGGGTATGTTTACGTCTAAACAGAACTTGGTTTTATTCCTGAGATCTTGCTGACGTGAATTCACTACAACCATCGTCCTTTCCTAACAATCACGTATGCAAACGCTTACTATAGTTACCTGTGGGCTCGTGAAGGACCAGCCTGCTAAACGTGAGTGAGTCCTCAGAAACATTTCTGAACCTCTACTTGAAATATGCATGGACTATTTCGTTGCTGCATATAAAGTGTTTCTAGGTTGTTATGTTTAAACCGACTTTGCAAAGTGACACCGTGTCAAACCTCACTCACCTATGCGAAGAGTGCTGAAGGGATATTCCTGCTCCAGCATCCCTACTTTGAGTAATAGACAGTCTGTCAGAATTGCCATCTGATTCACTAATTTGCTCCAACTTCACCTCAGTTGCAGACGTTGTTACAATTTCGACAGGACTTTTTTCTTCTTTAATATTTACTGTCACACTTTGTCCCTCATTCTCAATGTTTGCATTATCTATCTCTTGCTCGATAGTTATTCTTTCTGTCTCTCCGCTAATATTTATACTGTCGAAGTATGTATACATCTTATCGTCTTTTATTTCAATTTGGAGAGAGGCCATATTCGAAGAAACAATTACAAACAAACAGTAAGTCGTCCTCCAGCTTTAGTATACATTCAGAAAATATACAAATAAATAGACACATTAAAAGCCTCCTACACGAATGGGAAACGGGTTTTTGTGTTTTACAAGTGTCGCCGGAAGTATTTTTCTTTTTCCAAAATAAAAGTTCAGATTTTTTCACGAGAAGACCTATATAGCAAAACGTACATAATGCAATCTGTAAGATTTTAATAGATCTACATCATGCAAAAATGTTTGTATAGCCTAGATAAGACCTATGATCGCAGTTTGTCTGACAGTTCATATACAAGAAAAAAATATCTGCAAAATCTTGCTTTTTTAAAAAACATTTATTAAGTATCTATGTTTATGGCTACTCAAAGGCAAGTGTTAAAACCAAGAAAATAAATAAAATTTGACATTCTTTATATATGCCTCATTTAGATCCAAATTTTAGATCTTTTGAATCTAAATAATCTACATGAGCCTTTTTATGACTGTAAGCAGTTATCCTTGCTAACCTACTGAAATGTGAAAATGTGAAATGTGCCATATTTTTGTCAATTGTGATTTTTACACCCCAATCGAAATTTGTTCTCCGCTTTTAACCCATCTGTGCAGTCAGAACACACACACTAGTAATTACTAGGGGGCTGTGGATCACACATGCCCAGAGCGGTGGGCAGCCCTAGCCCGGCGCCCAGTTGGGGTTAGGTGCCTTGCTCAAGGGCACCTCAGTCATGGCCTGTCTGGGAATCGAACCCACGACCCTCCAGTCACAAGACCAGTTCCCTAACCGCCAGGCCATGACTGCCCCCTACTGATCCTTAAATTACACACTACCACCCTTCTTGGTGTTAAAATGAATCAGAGGTGGACATTCCAGGTTCAGAAAGTAAAACTCCTTCCCAGGATTTTACTCAAGCTTACTGGATTTTCTAATTAGAGCAAGCCAGGTAAAATTCTGAGCCTGAGCAAAATCTTGGTGAAGACTTTTACTTTCTGAACCTGGAATGTCCACCTCTGAAAATGATGATGATAAAATTGTGGTGATAAAATTAAAAACCATTATATTCTTTATTCAGAATTCCATTCGCTTCCGTATATGAGCAACGTGCTGCTTGTGTAACAGTCAGGGGACCATGAACGCTTATCCCCCAAATAAACCATCCATGCTTTCATTACAGCACCCTGTTTCACTCCACATTTACTAGTCAACAGTAGAAAACTAATGTTATGTAGGTAGGCTGTTTTATTACTAGTTTTGTGTAAATTGTGACGATCATAGCAAGTTACATTAGCTTCCGGCTCTTTTTTGTGGAAGTTGTATTGACTGTCCTGTGCCAGCAGGAGAGGCTCAGGTATGGTGTAATCACATGAAACACTTAGCATAGCAAGATCTTCTATAGCATAATGCTCCTCGGAGGGTAATACTACTTGGACAATAAAGTTCAGCGGTCATAAAACTGTATATAACAATACAAGAAGTCACATTTAAACGATAATCCTCTACATTACAAAATAGATATTTATACAGTATACAGTTACAAAGCACTTTGTCTGGGCACTTTGTGATCTCTGAAACAGAAAGTTATCAGTGTGACATCAAAAGTGAACAAGTACCAACAGACTTAGACCAGTGGAAGGAATCTAAAAAGATTTCTCCAAAAGGCAATTCATTAACAAAAGCTGATAATATTCAGATTGTTCTAGACAGATCTGATATATAAAACAGAGACACACATTTGAACCAAGTTACAATTAAGAGCAAATGAGTTATTAGAATACACACATTTGGTGTCTATGAAATGTTTCCTGAAAAGTCATTTTACATGCCATGTCAATGAATACAGTAATATTTGAAAGCACAGTAAAATGGTACAAATGTTCACGGTTTAACTTCTTAAGCTTTTACAGTGACACAATTCAACCTTGAGCCCACACAATATCACCAAACACAATTTAATTTCATTGGCATGTCACTCAGAACACAGGCTCCTATGTACAAAATCAGTCAATCATGGCTTTTCTATATTAGTTGTTGAAAATCAAAAACAGCATGTTGTACAGCAGTACCAATACCTTGATGATAACACAGATGATTATGAATCATGACTTCTCACAAAACTAATAACGAACAGCATATTTAACAAGAGATTCTGCTCACTCCAGGCCCTAAACCAAACAAACAAACCAAAGACCCAAATAAAGTTACAACAATCTAAAAAGTACGCACCAAAAAGAAAAGTGGAGATGTATTTAATGTCGGATACAAGCAACAAACAGGGGTTTCAAAATGCCTGCACACATCTACGTTTATTTCCTAATATCTCTGGGCATCGTTTCAGTCGCAGGGTTGCTGCATCACTCTTTCATCTGTGCCACCCAAACTTCCTTTCTGCCGGGCTGCGTGGATATCAGAGCGGTCACATGTGTCCTCCGCAGCAACTGGACTTCTCCTTCTGGGACTCGATGTAATCGTGGATCTGGAACTTGGGCTCGTGGGGCAGCTCGGCCGCTCTGTGTTTCAGCTCCCTGCGATGGACAGACATGCACGCAGGAGAGCGCAATGAATGTGAAATCACCACTGAAACAATGAAAGACCGGTTTGACTGTGCACATGCTCAGATAACATTTCAGCATTTCTTTTACTCAAGTGTTGAAATTAATCATGTAAAACAATGTAAATGGGGAAATTGACATCTAAATGCTGCAGAATAAGAGGAACTTACAATAACTGCTTTACATAAACAAACAGACAAAATTTAAAATATATCAGACAAATCAAACATCAGAATTTATCAAATTTTCGGTGTCAGTTAAAACGTCAAGTGTTTGAAAATAAAAATATAGCCTGAAATTTCAATACAATTTTAAAAAGGAATGACAGCAATAACAAACGCAAATGTAGTGCTCTGTAAACATGGTGTCCTACCGCGCTATAGCATGGAAAGCGAGTTCCACGTTCACGCCGGTTTTTGCACTCGTCTCCATGAACGGAACTCCGTACTCCTTCAAACATCACAGGGTAGCACGGTTGTACATAGCAAAACAGCAAACAGCATCAATCTGTGAACGGTGTCTGAAAGCGGTTTCTAATTGCTCATATTCAAACATGACTCCAAAGTATTTATGTATAACGTGTTGTCCATGGTGTTGGTGTACGACGTTCAGGACAGCCTACCTTAGCCAGCTTCTGTCCTTCCTCCTGTTTGATGACTCGCTCGGCCGCCATGTCGGACTGCGTGAACATAAGTATTGATTGTTATTCAGGTGTTACTGCACATCCACTGCATTGATTGGTCAGTGGTCACCAACCCTATGACCCATGACCTAATATGTTGCATTTCAGTTCATGTGTATTAAACAAAACTGAATATAATGAAATACATTGGAACTGGTGAAGGCCCATTGGTTATGACACCCATTTTTAATACCAAATGCAGGTCAAATGTAGTTACTAATATAAATAACATTATTAATAAATTGGCATTGGGGCTGCACAATATGGACAAAAACACAATAATGTGATGGTCTTTCATCTTGTGTTTTTGTAATAGGTCATGTGATATATTGACACATGCAATGGCCCTATACACATTTCATATTCATCATCAGACTTTTACAACACACATTTAGAAACTACATCTGTCAGTCTTACAGAAATCATTTGTTTGTTTGTATCATGCTGTGATTCATCAACACCCACACATCACTTATCTGTTGTGTCTTTTAATGGTCAAGATACTTTTGGCACACATTTTTAAAATGCTGTGATTTCCTAGAAGGCTAATTTGCATATTGCAATCATATTGTGCAGCAGTAACTTTTTTTATTCATTATTGATTTTATTTTATTTTTTACAATATTCAGTCAACAGTGTGCTGTTGTGAATCACCAAATGGAGAAACACCATACTAGATTTAGAGAGAATGACAATAACAACAGAAATAATACATTATTTGGTGATTCTGTGTGTAGAAAACACTGAGTTGTTGAACAATGCCATCAGCATTCCACACTAGTAGGGTAGATGACACCTTAGTGGCATTGCTGATGTACAGGACACTATCAAAGCTACACATCATTCCAGACACTACCACCAGTAGCTCTTTACATTTATCCACAGGCTCTTCAACAACCTCAACCACCATATGGACACACACATCTTTGTACTTTTCTACACACATTTCCCCATTAGGGGGCACTGCTGCCATAAATGAGGCAAAATCCTCATTATTGCCATTATTTAAAAAGCAGTGCAACAATGTACCATATGTACAAATATAATTAGAATTAAAATGAAGCAATTTAAAAAATCCTGCATGAATCAATCCATGACATTGTTTTTACATTAATACATTTAATTAAAGATAAAACAGTCAACAGTTTGGTTTGACTGCATCTAAATGTGATTTGTTTTATGAACCATTCTTTCTTAAATAATATAGTCAGGAAAATAAAACGCTGTATTTATGTGAACACCAGAAGGTCATTAAGAAAACATGCTGACAGCTCCCATTATCACCACCAACCAGCTGCAACGCTGCAAATCCCTTAGACCCTCTGATTTAGAAGGAAAATAGATGGGAAAGGCCTCTGTAATGGCATTTTAGACATGCATGAGTCCATACTGCACAGTCCAGACAAATTAGCCATCTGAAAAAAATGAAGTCTGTTCTTTTAGCGGTGCTTATTTCATGGCCTGTACAAATAAAAGGACCATATGGAAATAAATGGTAATTAAGGAGCTTAACGTTTCACTAAAAGGATGTAGATTCAGTTCAGTGCCCCAAAGAGTTGCTTCTGATGGCTCTTTTATGGCGACTGACATTACATCCCTCTCAAAGTAGCATTTCTGAGTCATAATTACACATTTGACACATGTTTGGTGTCCACTTATAATTGTTTGCGAGTTTTACTTTCAGGAGACTGCTTATCTGTATGTCTTTGCTCCTCCCAGGAAGTCCCACTCACCTTGTTGCCAAGCAACATGATGACCACATCCTTCTGTGCATACTCATGAATTTCAGTCAACCAAGCCTGCGTGGTGACAGATGAAGAAAAGAAAAAACAACACGATGACATGAGGAGACAAACGAGAGTCGCCGTTTGAAAACAAACGCTTGCAGTTCAGCCGAGTGGCGTTGGGAAAAGAACATTGCTTTTCATTCGAACGCCACATAGGCAGAAACATGAGAAAGGTGCGCCTGCCTTACCCTGATGTTGTCGAAGGACGACTTCCTTGTGATGTCATACAGTAGTAGGAGAGCTAAAGGTGCAAGAACACAAAGTTCACCATTAATACCTCAAACACCACCATTCATTTCACCATTATAAAAGTCCATCACCCCCCCCATCACACCTGTCCTCCCCATGAAACAAACACAGAGCCGTGGTGTGTTTACCCTGTGCATCTCGGTAGTACGCGTGCGTGACACTGCGGAATCTCTCCTGTCCTGCTGTGTCCCAAATCTACAACAGACACAACGTGAATGAAAAAACATCAAACAAACACTCTAAAGGATCCCCTTGACAACAACAACAACAACATCTGATCCAGGAAATGATTTAAATACAGTATAAGTCCAAATGTAATTCTTATGTCATGTAATTATTCAGATCAACATCATTTGGAATATGAATGGGCAGAATAGCATCTCATGTAAATAGAAACCAAGATGTATTTGGCATGTTGATTTTGCTGTGCATTGACTGGATGAAGCCCTTCTCTGCTCAGGGAGAGAGAAGAGGTTGACTGAAAGTGCGAAAGCACCCTTCAAACTATGCCAAAGATAGCCAATGTTATGCAACAGCCAATTCACACTAATAACCTGAAGGTAGACAGAGGAGCAGACTGTACAGCTGTGTTTTAACAATGAGCATGTAGACTCCAGAATGCAAATTCCAGAATCCAGAATTAGCCACAGTTGCTAAATCATGGCTCCCCACAAATGAAATAACCAGCAAATCTGGATACATTTGAATGTTTGTGGAGCTGTCGGATAACTGCGTGGGCATTTCACTTCTTTCAAATGGAAAAGAAAAACAAAATTACAAAAGGTTTCCCACACTGTGTGAACCCTAAAAAAACAACCATATAACAGTGAACAGGTTTTTCTCGTTGTCCTGCATATAGAGTTGCAAGAAAACGGTCATTATAGTTAATGGTTATATGTACGTGTAGTACAGTGCAAGTAATGGAGAAACGGTCATCACCAACCTGAAGTTTGACCTTCATGTCATCCACCGTCACCACCTTGTTCTGAGAAACCAGAAAAAGGAGATGCATGAAACATTCATAAAAAAAACTCAATGCTTCTTTGTTCTTGCACAATATGAGATTCGTGTTTGCAATTTTCCATTTGCAAGGATACAAAACTTGTAACAGTTTGTTATGTATGGAAGGCATGCATACACGCATACTTAAATGAGTCTCTCACGCTCAAATAAGTCTCTCACCAATTTATTCCTGCCAAAGCCAGAACCCTATGAAGCGCTTCTGTCTGATAAGACTTCGTTAACACAGGGGAGAAGAAAATGGCCGTCAGAAATACCAAAGCAGCTCCCTCTTCATCTCCTGGAGACATGTCTGGTTAGCATGTGGCGTGTTTTTGTGAACAAAATGTTTCAAAATTACACCATCTGCCCTGAAAACATGACGCTTAATAAATCATTTCACACATTACTGCCAAAAGGCCCAGTGAACTTGACAAAAACACTCCAACAGCCGTGAGTTGTTACAGCGCCTACCGGTGATGAACTGTTAGTGGTGATGATCAACGTAAAAAACATGAGCGTCTTGTCAACATGCAGATTCGGTAAGGTGATACAAATTATAACACACTCACTCACTCCATCGAAGTATTAACCAACTTCCTTGATTTGCCCTGTTGCACAGTAGAACTAGATAGCGCATCTCCAGTAGAACTAGATAGCGCATCTCCAGTAGAACTAGATAGCGCATCTCCAGTAGAACTAGATAGCGCATCTCCAGTAGAACTAGATAGCGCATCTCCAGTAGAACTAGATAGCGCATCTCCAGTAGAACTAGATAGCGCATCTCCAGTAGAACTAGATAGCGCATCTCCAGTAGAACTAGATAGCGCATCTCCAGTAGAACTAGATAGCGCATCTCCAGTAGAACTAGATAGCACATCTCCAGTAGAACTAGATAGCACATCTCCAGTAGAACTAGATAGCACATCTCCAGTAGAACTAGATAGAACATCTCCAGTAGAACTAGATAGAACATCTCCAGTAGAACTAGATAGCGCATCTCCAGTAGAACTAGATAGAACATCTCCAGTAGAACTAGATAGAACATCTCCAGTAGAACTAGATAGCACATCTCCAGTAGAACTAGATAGAACATCTCCAGTACAACTAGATAGCGCATCTCCAGTAGAACTAGATAGCGCATCTCCAGTAGAACTAGATAGCGCATCTCCAGTAGAACTAGATAGCGCATCTCCAGTAGAACTAGATAGCGCATCTCCAGTAGAACTAGATAGCGCATCTCCAGTAGAACTAGATAGCGCATCTCCAGTAGAACTAGATAGAACATCTCCAGTACAACTAGATAGCACATCTCCAGTACAACTAGATAGCACATCTCCAGTAGAACTAGATAGCACATCTCCAGTAGAACTAGATAGCACATCTCCAGTAGAACTAGATAGCACATCTCCAGTAGAACTAGATAGCACATCTCCAGTAGAACTAGATAGCACATCTCCAGTAGAACTAGATAGAACATCTCCAGTAGAACTAGATAGCACATCTCCAGTACAACTAGATAGCGCATCTCCAGTACAACTAGATAGCGCATCTCCAGTAGAACTAGATAGAACATCTCCAGTAGAACTAGATAGCACATCTCCAGTAGAACTAGATAGAACATCTCCAGTAGAACTAGATAGAACATCTCCAGTAGAACTAGATAGAACATCTCCAGTAGAACTAGATAGCGCATCTCCACTGAGACACGGTAACACTGCAAGAACGTTGACCTCAGTGGCATGTGTGATAAATCCAGAGTGAGGTTTGTATTCTAGATGTGCCATGTGTTCGTTTGGTCAAAATGTTGTTGAAATCACAACTTGTTCTCATAGGTAGAAATGTAATGATCTTTGACAAACACCTTCACAATTCACTGGAAGACATCTGTGACTTCACTCTCATAAACTGGCTCTAATGTCATGCGGTAAAATCTATTTGCTCAGTGCACCTTCTGCTCAGATGGTAACGACATCTATGAAATAACAAAGTGCACAAATTTATAAAAGGAAGTTCTAAATCGCACTGCATCTCAGACCACAATGAGACAGCTTGCTAGCAGGATGTACAACTCGCTAAAATGATTGCAACACCCATTTCTATACTTGTGCCTAGTTGGTATAGTGCACTGAGTTACAGTGCTGCTTCTCCTGTGGGGGACTGGGGGGGTCAAACCCCTATAGCCCGTGTCCCTGGGCGTGACTCCTACCAGTATGTTTTCCGACCTAAGTAACACGTACAAATGTGTAAATTGCTCCGGTTAAGAGCATTCTACCGAATATGTAAATGTAATGTCTTACTGGTGCATCTGATTGGTGCAGAGTTACCAAGTAGCCCATATGTCACATGACTCGTCAGCCACCCTTTCCGTGATTCACAACTGCTCAGTAAATGACCGCTGGCCCACTGTCAGGACGTTATTTGGGTGGGTACACAGCAGTGACACTAATATGTCAGTGGGTGCTGTGCTCATGTGAATGCATCAGGCACAGTGGTGCTGCTGAAAAGTGTCAGCATGGCCTACAAGCCAAAAATATCCAGCTAACAATGGTCTCATGCCCAGAACCCAAGCAGTAATGAGAAGTCAGAGCACAGCCAGCACAGATTTATGGCATGGTGACAGATAAACAGATAGAACCTGCATAAATGGAGTTCAAAACAGAACTGAGAAATATCTGGTTCCATGATGTTTCTGGTGTTACAGCGTCGTGGGAATAATAGCTGTAGACTTGAACCGTCCAATCACGCTCGATGTGCTTCGCGTTCTCTTGCTGCTCGGTGCACTTGCTAACTCGCACTTTACCCATTGTACTGCTTTTCTTGCACAGCAGGGCTGTCACGCCTACCCTGGAAATCCTCACTATCAAACAAAACTGAAAGGTCACCTTGGATTTTTATTATAAATTGGACAGCATACATAACCAAGACACTCGCTGAGATCCAGCTTCACTCACAAATGATTAACCACTGCCTAATGTCAAAACCAGCTGAGGTCTGGTAGTCATTCATACACCCAGAGTCCAATTTGAAATCACAAGCTGCCAACGATAAACAGAACTGTCCCAAAATCCAAAGCAAGTGTTCTAAAGTGTTAGATTGTTCATTTTGCCCAACCTGTTTTCCTTTGATTATATTTAAGGTGAACCATCTCCCCAGTGGTATTTACAATGTAAATGTTTACAACCAGACTGAAGTACAGGTGGACCTGTGTGAATGTGAGTCTGACATCTGCTGTAGTTCAGGTCAGGGGGGCTGAGGAGTGGACACGTGTATCCTGGAAGGAGCATGGACCCCGTCACCCCTGCTCTAAATGACCAATCACACAGCATGACCATCGAAAACAGCATCAGTCAAACTGAATTCCTCCTCAATGGAAACGTAGCAAATAGCATTTCCTTGGACACCTGGTTAAAGACATCACATAGCACAATTAAAATTGGTTTTGAATGAAAACATGTATGTACGTACATGTAATGGGGTTGTGAGATGAGAAAAGTTCAGAATGTTGATGTGCATGGGTGAAGAATAGCAAATTCAATACAATATAATACAATACAATAAAACTGCTACCAAATCAATCAATATATATATATACACATCACTTCTATTAAATAAACATTATAAATCTTTCAATGCCTTATTTAAGATTTCGTGGAAACAATTTAATGATGAGTTGATGCACTTATTGAAGCATATATTGATGACGATCTACATTACAACGATAAAGATATATTTACATAGTTATTGATGGAAATAGATGTACCAAATCATTTCTTATAGCAGAAATGACTGCAGTGAATGGAGGCTGGGTTGGACTGTGGCTACATTGCAGGTGCCTGTATGGTAGAAGCCGTTCTGAGGAAACTTCATCTACTTGGGTATAGCTACAACGTTCAGGTCCATAATGAAACCATCACATCTGACATGACTCAAAACATTTAGTCCTGCTTCAAGCATCCAAAAACACCCCAGAAGATGAAGGTTTGCAGTTACACTATATGGAGTGTGTCACATCTCTCACACACGTTCCTTCCCAACGTGTTCGTTAACTGCAGCGATGGTCAGTGGCTTCACTGGTGAGCTGGCTGTGTACACAAGCTTCAGGCCACCACTCGTTACCCCTCACTACAGATCGAAACCATGATGCAATTTGTCGAAATGGCTGGTGGTTGTTTGCAACCTACCATTAAACCACAGAAGAGGAAGAAGCGGAAGACAAATGAGTAGGAGGAGGTTTCTTTGGCAACTGTCCCCGGCAGGGCCAGGCAGGGCCAGGCAGGGCCAGGGTCTTATCTGCTTCTTTAAAGCAGAGTTCAGTCTCGCTCCTCAAACCAAAAGGACAACAATTCTAACCTTATTTTAGTTATTGCAGAAACCATAAAGCTGTTCTCAAGGCCTAACCCTAACTTTAAAGGCCCAATAAGTTGGGTTTTGTGATGATGATGATGTTTACAGCTGTTTTGCATATTACTGCCTGGCAACTATCCAAATATCTTATCAGGATACTGGGATGAGGAACATCCATCGCTGCTGTCTGTCCAGCTCACACACAACTCAATTCTTCTTAACATTTCACCAGCCATTAAAGGGAAATTCTGCTCGCTGCACTGTTAATCAGAACACATTCTAAAAAGTGAACCTCTCCACTCAAGACCTGTTCCAGCTCATCAATTAGTTGTAATTGGTTTCCATTTTTTCTCCAGCAGCAGCAACGGTGAATGTGACGGACCTGTTCTCTGGGCTCCCACACACCCACATGCTGAGTAACTGCTACAAGGACGTGCTCCCGGAATAGAGCTGCCATGTCCCAGTGAACCACTGCAGCTTGGCCATTCAGCAATTACCAAGAAAAAAAAAAGAAACACACAAAAAAAAACAGCCCAGCTGCCTCCACATTCCACAAACAGGAAGATAAACCAGGACAACTTGGTACGACGTTGGGGACCGTTAATTAGAACCTAGTAATAGGATCAGGATGGACTCAAACCTCTCACTTCTTCTGTTAAACTCCGTGTTTGCCGATATGTCCCGGATCTAAACGTTGGGCTATGTGTGTCCAGTCCAACCTGTTGAACTTCGTAATGGAAACCACCCTCTATTGACATACACTTGCATTTCTACTCCCAAGCCAACAATATGATCAAACAATGGCAAATTTTAAATAATAGGGTTTGGTTTCAGCATAACAGCAGATATACAACAGGACATGCTAACGATTATAATGGATAATTCAGCATATAAAGTCTGGCTGCAGGTAGACAGTAGATAAATGTTTACCAAGACAAAATGTAATTTTCCATGGAACAAACGCTACATGGTGTAAAACTATTATTAATGAAGAACTCCGAAATCGAATGTTTTGTTTTCAAATGAATTACATGAACAAATTACAGTCGTGGGATGTGAACAAAAGACTAGATCTTCATGTTTCAGTTAGTAAAAAACTGATTAACTACCGATGCATCAAATAGTTATCCAAAAAGTGATCGAATGTTACTGTATGCTTTTCATTTGTTGGGAGATATGACATGAAGCCCCACCTTCCCCCAAGAGGGTACTTTAACCAGCTTGAGTTCTACTGGGCTTGCTGCTCAATCACAACCTTAATGGCTTCAACAGAAAAACACTTTGATTGATCTGACTCACCAACCCAGTCGTGCACAGTCACTTTTAAATATAATTCTCTCTCTCTCTCTGTGTGTGTGTGCGCATCTGTCTCTCTACATATTATGTAGATCCTGATCCTATTTATCTGTCTTCATTTCTGTCTCAAGTCACAGCTATGGGCTCTGTTGTATATACTGTATTGTCTTCTTGAAATGTTATGTAAATGTCATGTTCAATGGTTTGTGTGTGATTGGAGTATTTATGCTGCCCCCCCCACCACCTCCACTCCCCACTTACAAACCACAGATTTCCATTTATCCATTCAAGCTTCCCCCCACCTCTCTTATTATTTGTTAGTCTTTGTGTCCTGTCAGCATTGTGTGTGTCACACATGTACGCATGTAGTGTATACATGAGTACTGAATGCCGCATATGGCTGTTGTGACAATATATGTAAATATGGTTGCGATGATGATATCTACAAGAGAACCGCGGCTGATGCACAGAGCACGACTCCTCATTTAAATGTTGCTAGATCAATCTTACAGGCCAATATTTGATAAATAGATGCCATATGCTTCACTGTCCAAACATGCAGTCTAGATGTTTGTGTCTAAAATCACATGTTGTAGAACTGCACCCCGCAGAGCAGATCCTTGGAGCAGTTGAGATGTATCTGTGCCCTGTGGCACACTGATGATGATTTGGGCGGAGGTGTGAGTTGGGTTCAGGCAAACCTTTTACATTACCGCCCTCATGGAGCTTTAAGAGACACACTGGCCCGTTGGTGGACATTTTGTGCTCTCTGTACTGGCTGATCCCACACCTGTGACATGCAGAGACCCGCGGTCCAAATTAAATGCAACAAGCATAACGTGGGCAACCAGAGACCCCTGCAAGAGTACAGTAGTCATAGCGCTCCAGTACAGTCACTTGCCCAATAATATGTGTGTGCGCAACAACACGGTGGTCAGCACGCAGGTCAAACACTGGATGTGTTTGCTTCTTGCTCACCCTAAAGTCTATTCCCACGGTGGCTATGAAGTTGCCTCCAAGAAAGGCACCGTCTTTAAAGCGCACGAGGATGCACGTCTTCCCTACAGCCGAGTCTCCCAGGAGCATCACCTACACGTGTTAGGGTCAGAGAAAACTGTTAGGGCTACATTCATTTAACTCCTGAAAGTGAATTACACGTCCACTTACATTGTGGACAACTATACACCAAGTCTCACGCACATCACGCACGTTGTCTGTAGGAGGCCACGAGAGACTGAGTGATTCATCCACCGGAATTTCGAATGGCAAAATTTGCATTTCACATCGCGAATTTTCAATATATAGCAGATTTGCATATTATTTCTGTTGTGTGTTTAGGCTCAGCTATTTGGAACATGTAAATTCTGACCGTTGCGATCCAACAGGGTCGTTTTTAGAGGGATTTGAACTCAATAGAAAATCTATAAAAGTCCACAAAAAGTCCACGTACTAGAAAATAATTCTGCAGTTTATCAGAAAAGAGACTTGGCGTGTCTGCAGCTGTAACTACAAACTGAGCTGGGTGATTCAGAGGAAACCTCAAGGCATCCCGCCCTCAGTAAATATTTCTGACCGTCAAAGAAAAAGTTGTGTTTGAGATCAAATAACACCTGCTGAAGCATAAACTACAGAAAAGCGCGTTGTTTCAATAGATGGTGAACTTTAACCTCGAGCAACACTGGCGGAAAAACCCTATACAATTTATACAAGTCTGAAATCTGAGAATGATTATTAGTGTATTATATCTAATTCTAAAAAGTGTTCGATGTTCCTTGCAAAGGACGTCTGGCTACCACGTTATACAAATACGGAAAATACTTATTTAAAAAGAGGCACAAGAATAAGAATAAGCTACATACATACCTTGAAAGAAATGTCAAAATACTCATTAACTGAAGCACATCTTTCCAGTACATTTCTCGACGTTCCATTTTTGACCTCATTTTCCGTCAGTGACGCTTTTTTAATGGACATTGTGGACACAAATAACTACAAGGACGTAGATCTGTGGATCTGATCAGTTCCCCAACAGTGAGTGAATCCAGCTGCCAGGCGCAATGTGCCCATCAACAATTACATACTGCTGCTAAACGAGCCAAGAGCCCAGCTCAAGTGATCAGTGATCAGAACAAAAGCACGTGTGTCGGGTCCAACTTCCAGAGACGTCCGTCCCTTCAGATGGAGAGATTAGACGCTCCTGCGAGCGACCGTAACCGCCCAGACACTCCGATCCAGCCGGGCTCGGTTCCGCCCCATCACTCCGGCGCTGAAGCAGTAAACGTCGCTGTTATCATCTCTCTTTACCTCTAACCGTCATCGGGGCAGAAATGCGCTCTCCTCACGGAACCGAACCGGACGGCAACAGGCTCGAGTCACACGCGACAGGTGGCATGATGGAGAAGAAGGAGGAGCCCGTCAAATGGAAAAACACGTCAAAACGAACCGGAAAACGCGATGCGAACCGAAGAAAACGTCGGAACCGGAAAGATTTCGGGTGTTTGACACTACGGGTTGTACCGTCCGTTCAGTTTATTTTTCGAATTAATTTGTAATTCGTTAAAAGCCGCTTTCAAATGAAGATTTGCAACGTTGAGCTTGTTGCATTGTGTACAATGATATAATGAGATTCAGGTGTGCAGATGGAGACCAGAACCGGTCCGTGAAACATTAACTCATATTTACCGACAGCATCATAAAAAGTTACTTAAATTAAGTTTGTCAAACTGCTGCCACGGTTCAGAAGGTGTCCATATCGTTTCCTAAGAGTTTGTCTCCCCCCTCTGTCCAAGAACTTGATTTGAAGTGTGTGTGTACGAACCCGTCCACGCCAACACGAGTCTCATTAAAGTCTCCACGGGGTTCGTCTGGCTCGGTCGCACGTTGTTGGAATGATTTTGCTTCTGAAACGTGTATTCGTACAAGGACATCCACCAGAACTGGGTTTCCCAACAGCATCGTAACACAAGGTTCATCTTTAATTGGTAGCTCGATTATTAGAATGAACGCTCTGCTATTTAAGGAGATCTTAACACCACTGGTCCTTTAGACCCGCCTCAGTTCGGCAATTCTGCTGTTGATTTCATAAATCATCTCGGTTCCTTTCAAGAAAATCCCATTTTATTTCGCTAAGTCCTTCTTTCTTCCCATATATACGAACTGAGAAGGTATGTTGTCACAGTTCTCGCTGAGTTTTCATCTTTTCACACAGTAGATCTTCTCACCATGAGAGGGGGGGGGGGGGGGTGCTTATGACTTATGCTTATTGAACGAAAGTCATCTGTATCGCCTACTGTTTACCACAGATTGTTGTTTCTAAACAGCTGGTTTATACAATTAATTCTGGAAATTTAAAATCGTATTAAACAAACAGACAAGGTGTGATTACAAAAGCCAATTCGACACTCCTGCCTTGTCGTCCACCTTTAAAATGTGGGCGTTGCCCAAAGTCCCTTCATCCAAAACAAGCTCTTATCCAGCTGAGCCCGGAGATGCTTCTACAATTATAACTATTCCGTAGTAACCTTGTCATTTATCCTGCTATCATAATCAGACACCCAGCCTTTACCTCAATACTGAGCCCCCAGTCCATGTTATGAATTTAAATAGGCAGCGATTGGCAGAAGCGCCCCCAGAAGGCCATCACTGAATGGTGCTGTTTTCTCAGTATTATTACACTCTGGCAAATCCTCAGGAGGTTTTCATGCCAGTGCTAACAGAAAGCAATCACTGTACACATCACCATTCTGTATTTGATTGCAGTTTTCTTTACAGTGATTACACACAACAGAACTCAGATCAGGTGGGAGCAGTTTGGCTTTCCATAGCCACTGACATTCCTAAATTCCCCCTTAAAAAACCCAAAATCCAGTACTATGAGCTAATGGGAGTTTAGATCTTATCTCTGATAGCACTCTTGCCCCATAGTGCGAAGTCATTACACGTAGTGGTGCTTGACTTTGAGGGCCACAGTGCTGTAGTGTCAGGACGAATACTCACCGTGAAGCCAATGCCAACGGTGGCAGAGAAGGAACCGGGGATGAATTTGCCCTGGTCGAACTGCACCAGTAGCGAGGTCTTCCCAACTCCACTGTCTCCAACCAGTATGGTCTGTGCCAAACAGAAATCACCCAGATGAATAACAGCATGTTGACCAAGACGTTAGCAGGGACGAAACCAGTTTTGATTTTGACATAAGGGTCTTTGTTTTTGACTGTCCTGGGAATTTATTCTATTTATCTGGGACAAAAGATGTCCTGCTTTTTATTAGACTTGCTTGTTTACTGGATATATTCTGAAATATGTATTGTTACGCTGTGTGCTGATATGAAGCTGGCTGTGTCTTATGCCTTCACGTGTGATCTAACTCATATCATGAGTGTCCATCTCTTTGGCCTACTGACTGTCCAGTTACATGTGTTAGTGATTCTGGGTGAATAGTAGGTGCTTGCGAGTATCTGGGGTTTTAGTGAGCCTAAGGTTCTGTTGTCTTGGGAGAAAAGAGCGAGATCTTAAGATGTCACCAACAGATTTGTTAAGGTCAGAATCATCAGCTTGTCACTTGAAGTAGGAGAGCGATGAGGTCTGGTTTCCACAACACTCTCACTGAAGCGTCACACACTGACTGGGCGTAAATTCTGAGTTTGCTGTCACGTACTGTAGCTCACACTTGTTAAACAAAATGCTCCTTCAATCTTTCTCTCTGTGTATCTCTTTGTCTCTGTCTGTCTCTCTCTCTCTCTCTCCCCCTCTCTCTCTCTATGTCTGTCTCGCTCTTCCTCTTTCTGTCTCCCACAGCACTGGCACCTCAGATAAATATCGCTCCCTATCCCACCGGGTCACGTTCTAAGCTCAGCAGAAAGCACAAGCTCTACGTGGGTGTGATCTGGTTCCTGTTGCCATGGTTATTCCGCCTGCAAGCAGCCGCTGTTCGGCAGGCGTGCTCTCCCGCTGACGTTCGTCACCTCCGGCCAGTGGGCTCAGCTCCGTGCAGCCTTATCTGTCATCTCCACAATGCCTTTTCCGCCCTTACAAGCAACACACGCTTTCAGCTCTCAGATCTGACATCTCCTCTAATCCCCACAGAGTAGGAGTTGCATTTCTTCGGCGGAGAGATTATGTTATTTTTGGCGACTCCTCGGGTTCTGTTTGAACTGGTGTCGTTTTGCCACGGGTGCGGTTCACGGATGTTTAAAGTGGCAAGGTGGGCCGTTGGAAGCAGGGACAGAGACGGGGGTGGTGCTGTCAACGTGTCTTCAAGGTTGGGAAGAGGCTCTCAGTGGCTGAACATGAAAACATCAGTGTCTTCTGAGCCCCTCCGAGGTGTCTCCACTGTGCGCATCACACAACAGTAAGTGCCAAGATCTGCGTGGTCACAGGAGCCCACCACGAATACCACTGGCATCCACACTCCATTAGTTTGCTGTATCAGACTGAACTTTGATACCATTCACAACCCTCATCTTTCACTTAGCAGTGGGCGGGGAACGCAAGAGCAAAGCACTGACTGGTGGGGGAGGGGGAGGACTGGCTGGTTACCATAGCAGCACGTCAGACCTCCAGCACAGAGATTTCTTAATTTTAGTACTCCGTCACATAAACATAACAAGCGGGTTCACATTGAGCAGCTGATGGGGACCATTGTCCCGTGTTACTCCCTCCTATGGAAATTCCACATTTGGGAGACGTTCCATTGTAGCTAATGAACGTCTGTCTCCTGCATAATCCCTACAGACCTAATGAGTCATCACACAGCACTGTTTGCAGACGTCACCCGGAAACTAAACAGAAGTATTTAGTAAAAGGTGGCTTGGTGATTGTTTTCTTAGACCATTTGCTGTGACCTCAACCTTAAGCTCACGGGGATGTGATATCTCTCATGGTGTAATGGGAGCGTCACTGGACTGCTAAATGAATTACAAAGACTGGATCAGAGCACAATAATAGGTTTGGCTTGAAATGACATTTTGGTTGTTCTCTAGCAGACGCAGACCAATCTATGTTCAGTGTAATAAAAGCCAACCAGATGAGTCTGTGCTCTATTATTTGACCTTTAAAAAAATACTTTTTATAAGACATGAAATGTTAGGCAAGGCCAACCATACACAGAAGGAACATGTATGTCATCTTTTAGATGTACATGTGAGTGAAGCCATCCAGTGTTGTTTCAGCAGCATGATGGACAGGCTGGTGTAGGGGGTCCACAGAGAAAACAAAACAAACATCTCAGACTTCTCTGAACAAACATTTCACAGATGAGGTGTTTGTTCATCTGTTTTTAGTATGAGCCCCTACACCAACCTTACCCATACATGTGGCCATGGAGAAACAGTCATTACAACATAAATGACAGAAGAACAGTTGAACAGTTAGTCATGTGTATCTCTACAACCCAGTGTATCCGTGTGCATTAACCAAGGTCTTATACCTTTACATCACCATGACATGGAGAGTCAATTACTGGAGATATAATTAGCAACAGTGATTTGCAGACGTATTTTACTGTGTACTCTGAAACAATGAACAAATGAATGCACTAACTGTCATGGTGGTGCTTAAGTGCTTTCAATGGTGTTAACTTAAATGCGCTTTGAAGAGACCGGTTCACCTGTTATTCTCAGAGGATAGTACAAGACTGTAAGTTAGTTAGACAGTTAGACAGATAGTTCATTCATAACTTCACATTATGGGTCATGAGTGTTATCATGGATGAGGTGTTGATGCTCCTCTTCCTCGTTTCTAGAGTGGTGACGGGTAAAGCTGAGACAGCCACCTTCATTTAATAGAAGATTCAATAAGGTAGTAGAGGACTTGTTTGGTTCAGCTTTGCAGGCTAGTGTCAGGGTTTTAAAGCTAATGCAGGTGTCGGCGTTAAGGCTCCTGTGGAGGGCAGGTGGCTGTGGAGTGATGGTGGAGATCTTCTGAAGGCTGAAGATAAGTGGTGTTGCTACAGTCTGGCTCAGCTGCCCAGACCTAAGAGCAGGGGGACACATGCCTGAAGATTGTGGCACCTGGGTGGTCTGTCTAGAGCAAAATCAGGGTGAGTCCTCCTCATACGGTACAGGACAAACCTGCAGGACTACATCAGGACTGCAACATGTTAGGAATAATGACTGCTTGTCCCAAACTACACCCAGGTTTTGTGCATTCTTAGAAGGAGTGGTCAAGATTTCATGGGGTCAGGGTGTTTTCAATAGAAATGACACTCTTACTGGGATTTAGCAGTCATTTGACATCCAGGAACTGATGTTGGGTCCTGACTATAAATAGATATACAGTTACTGTGTGATCTAGCAAGTACAAGTAAACAATTTTTACATTTCCTGACATACTGATACTATCATATTCTAGATATACTTCTTTCTCAACTGACCAGTTATACAATTTGGGCACTAGAATTCTGGCATGCTTGCATGCTAATTTGGTGGATATTACATACCAGATATCAAGGGTTCTGGCGTAGGTCAGTTTTACTTACAATTAAAACTGTTATGATCAGAATGCATTTTGTCATCATAGTTGTTTTCTGTTTACTTACCTGCAGGCAACTGATATGTCGAGTTAATGTCACGTTTTATAGCTTGTTGAACAAAAGTTATCTCTGATGTGAATGTTACATATATTAAAGAGGCTATTCAAGTACATATTTAGCATTCAGAATGAAACCAGCAGAAGAAAAAACTGGACTCGCTAACAAGTTTTGGTGTTTTAATTTCCATTTGGGTGTCCATGCATCAATCTACAGTCGTCCAAGTATTTTAGAGCACTTGATAGAAAAGGACCAGTTTTTCTAAAGATGGGAACGTGAAGTAAAGTACTTGTTTAAGAGGAAACCAGAGACTTACCCTGTCAAAGCTCTACAGTCATGATTTTGTTTGTCTTTTATGTATTTATTTCAAATTGAAAAATAAAAACAACATATATGAATATAAAATGTTTGTTTTCAAATAAAGTACATTTTAAGTGTGTATCTGAAAACTGGAATCACAAACTTAAAATATATTGATATAGTACCTAATATTATTTGTATATGATATTCATAAATATAAATTTGGCTTTTTAGAATGCACCAAGGAGTTCCCAAACATTTGGGGTTGTGGTTATTAGCATGCTACAGATTTGGAGTGTTGACTGTTAGGGTGTCACATTTCAGTTCTTTATATTTCGTTAAATCTCAAAAGAATCGATCAACAGTATTATTGTGCTATAATATTAATGTGAGATGCGATTCCCACCCCTTTTTACAGGCCTGTTTTACAGCTGTTCCCATGGCAAAAGAGTTGTGTGTGTGGTTTGAAAGAGCAAGCGATTTCTGTTTCCTTACACAGGCTCACAGTGTCATGCAACAGTGGTGATGAGTACCAGCATGGCTTGGCCGACTCTGAGCTGCTGCTTTCTGCTCAGCAATAAATGAAGGCTCTGTTTGCAGTAAATGTAGCTCTCTCTGTCCTTTACACATTCAAACGTTATCTCATCTTGAGAGCAGTGCCAGTTGTTAACTCATTATGCTCTATGAGACCTGCTCTCTGACTGTCAGGAAGCTTGTACTTAATGATGCAAAGTCACATTTTTTCACCACAATTATTAGATTTCCTATGTAGACAAGAGGGTTCAATTTGTGAATCCTTAATTAGGTTATTTGAATGTATTTGTTTGTAATACAATCAAACACATACATAATAAAATAAAATCCCACCTGTCATTGAGCTACTGCCAAGTTGCATCAGATGGAAAGTAAAGTATGTGAGTCACTGTTCTCACCCAAAAACACAACACAAAACTGTTAGAATGCACTCACTCACCAGCACTAATCATTACTGGCCCCTTACTCCTGAGGGTAAACACTTATTTACCCCCCCACCGAAAGACGCTTTTTGGTGATTGGTCACTTCCTGTTCCTGAACCTGCCAGCTAACTACCATGAGGGCAGTGTCCAGTCAGGACTTTGAGAGTGGAAAATGACAAATTGAGGAAGGCATGATTATTATGATTATCCCTTCATGCAGTCAATTAAAACTACCTCATTTATCCCTTACTGGTGAGATGCATAAGAGCATTCTCATTTGCATACTAATGTGAAACTTAGTTTATGTTTGTGAAATTGAGAGTTCATTCTCAATCTTGTTTAACAGCAGCTAAACACTTAGTGTAGACTTACGTTACACTGAATTAACTTAGTTATGAACATTAATGTACATGTAGGTTGCGTTACTAGTCAAGTTGTACAAGCTTAACAGTTACTGATGTTACAGTTACTCACCTTGTGTGTGAGTTCTTCGTCGTAAGTCACAGGGGTTGTGGAGTGGGTCTGATTGTACTCTGTGTCCGTGCCCATAACCGATGACCCATAAGCACTGTCAGGGTTAGGTGTCCCACCATGGTCCACAGTCTCAAATTCCGCGGTGAACTCCATCGCGACTGCACGTTCATGTGAAATGCTTCTTTTAGTGACTAACCGGGCTTTGATAGTCGCCGTGGCAACTTAGTTCCTCCTCCGCTCGCTGTCGCACGTTTGTGCTCTTTAGCGATGTTACTCCGCCCCGTTAGTCCCGTTTCTCATCTTTTTCACTTCCAAGCGATGCGAGTGGCAGGAATTAGACTTCGTGCAGATTCTATACACTTTTCAAAAGACACCCCTCACCCCTCACCACCACCACCCCGACGCCAACAAGATCACGAGGTGAAGATCCTACAGCGTTTGAGTTTGTCGACCTTAACGTGCGTACAACGTTCAGTACCTTGGATAGCGCTCTCAACCACAGCGCGACAATTCATTAATCCCTCGCATTTATTACATGGTTCCTTTAATCGAGTTCATATGGCTAAGATTAGTTGTTTTTGTACAAAGCCTGACACAAGTCATCGACTACAATATTTGTTTAAAACGGAATCAATGGAAACTACTTTTCGAGTTAAAGTAACCCCAAGTCAAGTCTGATAAAATAACAAATTATATAAAAACTAGTTTATGAGCTGCTCAGTACGAGTTGTATTAGCTAAATTACTTCTTTTTATAATGGCCTAACTAACTGTTTCAGTGCATGCTAACAACATAGCTACAGATTATTCACTGAAGCAGCAGGAGGTAGAAAAATAGCTGCGTTCACACTCAGAGACGATTCAGTTCAAAGGCGTAACTGGGATCTTCTGGCCCTAGTGTGCCATTGTCTGTCAGTTCTTTCTCAGAAGACATACAACTTCTCTATAAGAGGCTTTTATGTACTCTGCCTTTACTATATGGAATTTTCATCACTGCCGTTTTATGTAGTGTCGCCAGTGTAAAAAAAATATCGGTTCATAATGTCTTACTACAAATGTTTTGCCGCCGTTATGGCGCCAGTAATCAAATCTTGTGAATATCTCGTCTATATCTGCATTTGTTAGCGTCCATAACCAACCCTTTGAACTATAAAGATTGGTTAACTTCGTTCATTTATTGGTTGGTTATTGTTAGACGTTTATACAGAATTGACCAAACCTAAAATAAAATCAAATGGCTTTGTCCATGTTCCCCATTGGTGCTCAACAGCCACAAATACACACCAAAGACTTCAATCTATTACACAATCGTTTGATTATTTTGAGTGCTCCAGATCTGATCAATAGCCTATATACCCGAGTGGTATGGGAAAGGGTTGGCTTACAACTCAAAACTAGCTGGGCTTTATTAGACCACTTTGATTCACACATGCATCCAAGAACGCTGGTCTAGGTCGTTTTGCTATTCCTATAGGCCTATATAAGACAAAAACTGACCCAAAAACAACTGTTATATACACGTGAGACGTAGAATGGACTCTATAAAACACTCAACACTTACCAAACAGGAACTGATAATCTGTGCACACTTTTTTACCAGATATTTTTGAAATAAACATTTATGGGCTCAAAGTGACAATGTGGTAAATGATCACACACCTTCCGTTATTTATAACATTTATTGTGCCTTTAACACACATTCTTCTGCTCTTCAACTCCACCGTTTCTTCTTCACACCACCCATTGCGACAGTAAAGTCATTCGTCACGTGGACGTCGTGAGACTCCAGTAGAAACTCTGCTCCAGGTACCATTTCATGGGAGACCGAGACAGACAGACAATGCAGGAGTCGAGACAGACTACAGATGAAAGCAGCGTTTGACGTGTGAAAATATGACTTTCCTTGCTAAAGAGGGTTATAAATAAACAAATAATCCATTCACTCACAATGCACTACTACACGTCTTGTTCAAAAAAACACTGCCTTCTCTGAAGCAAGACGGTGAAGACAAAAATGCCACTTAAATAAACAGTAAAAAAAAAAAAACAAAAACAAATAAAAACAACAAAACAAACAGTTTTAAAAAAAGTTCAAAAAGTTAATGATTTTCATGGTCACTGCAATTCTGAAACAAGACTTTAGAAAAGAAGAAGCTACCATGGAAGGAGGAGTAGCTGATTGGTGGAGCAAGGCCACCAGCCCATACAGGTTACAGTGTTTTCCACCACAGTTCAATGTCGGAAGGAAATGAAAAATGTAAAAGCCAGAAGGTACAAGAACTGGTCAAAAAAAAAAAAAAAAAGAAAACCCTACTCAATAAACAAATGATATACATCACAACGCAACAAATGGCTGAAAGAAAAACAAAATTCAGTGGTGATATGTTTAGCCATCCACACTGAACCTGCACCGATTTGTGCTGTAATTCTACAGTGAAACAGAAAACTATATGCAAGTAATTAACACTAGATTCAGAGGACAACTGTTAGCATTCACAAGAGTAACAAATGATTTTCCATTGAGTTCAGTAAACAGAGAGAGTACCAAGGGGCTTGAGTGCTTCCTAATACTCACACTCACCACGGTCATGAATAGCTTGAGTCTAAAGAAATGCAGGTGAGCATTGAAACTGATCCTAGATCAGGGCTTGGTGTGAAAATCTGCTTTGTGGCAGGCATACATGAATAAGACAGAGAGAAGCCCGTTTCCACCAACCCTCACCTTGGTCAGACAAAGCATTTTTTAATTGTACAGTCCACACTGCGGTGTAACCCAGCTAGCTTCTTCAGTAATGGCCAATGAAGTGGTTAACATCTACATCACAGGTTTCTCTGAAGCCATACAAAATGAGCACGAAAGTCCGTGATGGCATTACAAAACTCACAAAGTCTTAATCCTCACAATCTTTACATCTTTCGTGATGGACGGACGTCACCAGTGCCGCTTCGTTTTGTAAATTGCACACGAGTCCACGCAATGACGACACTGACTGTGTAAGCAGCATTTGAATATGATTGAATACAGCCAGTGGATCAACAGGCCTGCAGTGGCTTCACAAGCCCCGCCTCCTTCTGTGTCTCGGTACAGATAAGACTTTGGACTTACAGTAAAGTACACTTCATTGATCTGCTTCTGAAGTACTGTTATACATGCTTCAAAATAAGCACAGACACACAAGCCCGAGAACTCCAGCCACTCACCTTCAACAGGTAGTACAGCTTCCATTAAGAATTTGGCTAAGCTTATTCACAAAAAAACGAAGAAAAAAAGAAAATGTGCACGTGTCCTTGTTGATCTTGTAAATAAAACGTTAAAATTACTGAGGTGAAGTCATCGACCCATCATTCTGCATCATTCATCCAGTCAAAGAAAAGACCTGCATATAGACAGACCTCAAGACCTGCATATAGACAGACCTCAAGACCTGCATATAGACAGACCTCAAGACCTGTATATAGACAGACCTCAAGACCTGCATATAGACAGACCTCAAGACCTGCATATAGACAGACCTCAAGACCTGCATATAGACAGACCTCAAGACCTGCATATAGACAGACCTCAAAACCTTGAAACGCTTCAATGACATCTGAGCAAAGATACATTAAGGACATAAAATATCAGACTGTCCTCATGTGCAAATGTCAGTAACTCCATGTGGATTTTACTGACACACATCGTAAACTCTCAACACAAGGTGCCTCGACCGAACCCCGTGGTACCTCCAGCAGTGTGACGGTCGGAGACTGTACACTGTAAACATCACGTAAGGGGGCCGGTCCGTGGTGCCACTGTAGCCTGTATTTCTGTATCACGTCCTCCCCGTCGTTTGTCCCAACTATGGGGGCTACCTGATGCGACCGTTGCTTTTGACTGGTCCCAGTTCTGATTTGGGGTCTGGTGAGAGTGAGCTCCAGGAGGACTGGGCACACGTGGCTATGGTGGGGCACTGAGAAGTCTGTGTTGAACATACATCTCCAGTCACCCAGAAGGCCCCCACCAAGCTGTCCAGCCAGGTCTCCAGATCCTTGCCCACCAAAGAGGCCTTCTTCTGGGCTTCCTCCAGGTGGCGCTCCATTGGGGGCAACTTCAGTACCTGTGCCAGCTGCTGGAAGCCTTGATCCAAGTACTGGTTGCCCGGAGGCCCCGCGTGCAGCCAGCCATGGTCATCTGAAAACACACAAAATGGACGTGTAGTATCGGGAATGCAGAGATAACAGCGTAGCCATTACAAGCGTCTTTCAGCAGTATTGACGGCATTATTGCAGTGACTCTACAACCTTTAAAGAGTAACGTAACGTAAGGTAACGTAACGCTTCTACGCTTTGTAATCTCATTCACCAACGTGAGCACAAATGCCATAGCGATCATTAATGCCATCAAATAAATACTAATGACACGTTGAGCAAAGACGCTGTTGCACTGTCTGGAAATGTAATGCCAGCTGACGTTTGCATTCACGTGCCGGCCAGTTCCACAGGCCCATTAACCGGAGCCATCTCACCTTTGCGAAGAGGTTGTCGTCCTTTAAAGGCTAGAGGCATGACCAGGAAGCGCGTTTCTGCCACCTGCTCCCACAGCCTCAGCACGCGGACTGTCCAAACTCCAGGCCTGAGGGGGCGCTGCAGCGGAGGCTTGTACTGGGTGAACTCCGCCTCCACGTCCACGCTGATGTCGTACGAGGCAGCCACCACGCGTGCCGGGTCGATCCACACTACGGTGGCGGTGAGGTTGGGCCCGCGAGCCCACTTCTGCGCTGCCACGGGCTCGTCCAGAGGTCCCATCACACTGCCAAAGTTCCGGAAGATTCTCTCCTTTGGATCCCAGTCAGTGCCGACCTGGTGGACGACGAGGTGCAAAGCATTCGTAACTTTACCCTTAATGACCTCAAAGGAACACATACTAACAGATGTTTGTACAGTGCTAGTCCTCTACAAGGACTAATCTCCACTAGATCTTCATTACAACCCACATATTTTGGTGAATTATCCCATTTATTGTGCTAAACTCTTTCCCACTGGTTTGGCACGAACATTTCACCTCCAAACCACCACCCATGATCCCTCTTGGTAACAACATTCTAGCCCATGGCAAACAGCCTGCCTCTAAGACCTCTACACAGTCAAGCTCAGTGCACCCATGACCTCCGTCTACACCATCTCACCTCCAGGTTCTTCAGCCTCTCGAACTCACGCAGGTTTCCCTCTAGCTGTAACGTGGCCTGAGGAACAGCCCACACCTCCAGCGTCTCTCTCCCCCCAGACTTCACGCTCTGAACCTCCTGCCGTACCAGGTAACCCTGGAAACGGTCGTCATAGAAATAGAGATGCACGGACACAGGGTAGCCAATGGGATCAAACCTGTGGGAAAATGGAGCAACGTTAAAAGTAGCGGCATAAAGTTTTGGGGGACTGTAAAACCCGACAGCAGTCATGCAGGTCCCTACATGAACTCTGAACTCTGGCAGAACACGACAGCCCAGAAGCAAATGGTGAGTGCATCACACGGCGCTCTGCCTCTCTGCCTCTCACACGGCGCTCTGCCTCTCTGCCTCTCACACGGCGCTCTGCCACTCGCAGCACACGACTGCTGACTACGCTGTGACTAAATCTGGTGTGAAAACTGGATGACGCAAGTTTCCGTCAGCAATTCACACACACTTTCCCAACGTACATCAGAAAGACAGTTAGTCCTGTGACTCACTGAACAAACGTGCAAAGCTAATACGCGTGACCAGTTCTCGAAGGTTCTCTTCCCCCCTGTAAACGAAACACGGAGCGAGACCCGCACTACGACAGACGAGTCCCGTCACTCCGAGTCCTGCGGGGAGGCGGCTGACCTGCAGGTGTCGCTGTTGGCGTGGGCGGTGCGCTGTGCGTGCAGGCCCAGCCTGAAGAAGGAGGAGTAGGCGGTGAGGGCCACGTCGCTCAGCGCGCTCACGCCGTCCTCCCGCTCAAACAGGCTCTCCCAGTAGGCCTTGAGGGCCAGCGTGCCCGGCGGGTGCTGCCCGTACAGGTGGGTGTCCAGGATGTCGATGGACTCCTGGTTCACAGTGGACTCGAACTTGCGGGCGAAGAAGGTGGGACGGGTCAGCTGCTGTAGTGGGGCAAAGAGGAGGGGGCGTGGTCACGATCACATGACACCACCTGGAAACACAGCACCTTATACACAGAACTTTGTACAGAGGAGCAGGAGCCTGAACACACACACACACACACACACACACACACACACACACACACACACTCATCTTTAGGTTCACCATTTTACAAGTCAGAAAATAATCATAAAGACAAAACTATGAATATTATATTTGCTCCATCACAGATTCACCCTGAGGACCCAAGATGCTCCCAGAACTCAGGAAGTTCCTCTCCTTGGGATCCCCTCCTGTTCCACTCTGGTAGATGATGAATTCTGAAGCTGGCCTGACCTTCCTCTAAATAGCATTCATAAAAAACATCTCTCAGCTATCGTTCCCTCAGTTCCCCGAGGGAGCCTCAGTTCTCACACGTACTGAGCCCTGGTCAGCTGAGGAAACACTAACACCCAGGGATGAACTTCACTGTCCTCAGAAACGAATGCCTAGATCCTGATATTTTAGATCAAAACGAAGAATCAGTTACATTCAGTTAGGTGAGTTCAAACTTGTATCTAACCATACAAGACATCCCTACCATACACATCCCCACCATACACACTGGAGCAATCTCACAAACAGGCACCTAAAATCAAGCCATACGTTTTTGAATGTGACATTTTTGTATTGCCAATGTAACTGGGCCAATGTATCTCCCGTAGTCATCATAACCCAGCCACAGAAGGTCAGCCCATGTGGGTGTGAGTGCAGGACTCTCCCCCGACCTGGATGCGGATGAGGTCGGCGGGTTTGAAGTCGTTGGGCGAGCAGCCGCACCAGTCCACGATGTGCTTGTACTGGCACTTGCAGCCCAGTTTGCGGTTCCAGTTGGTGACGCGCAGGTTGTTGTCCACCAGCGTGTCACACATGTGACTGTTGCCCAGTACCGTGTGAAAGAAAGACTGGCAAACACAGCGGAAAGAGGGGAGAGCTGTTAGGGAGAACGTTCCCACTTTCTGATTAACACAATCAAGTCTTGTTAGCATGTGAGTCTTTAAACATGCTATCGTCAGACTCTTGTTACTACACGCGCATTTCCAAATCAAAGTGAAGTTCTAAAAATGTAAAAACACTTTTATACAAATATCAGAAAAACACTGAGATAGAGTTAGGACAATGGAATGACCCACCCCACTAAAGTGCAATGGAATGACCCACCCCACTAAAGTGCAATGGAATGACCCACCCCACTAAAGTGCAATGGAATGACCCACCCCACTAAAGTGCAATGGAATGACCCACCCCACTAAAGTGCAATGGAATGACCCACCCCACTAAAGTGCAATGGAATGACCCACCCCACTAAAGTGCAATGGAATGACCCACCCCACTAAAGTGCAATGGAATGACCCACCCCACTAAAGTGCAATGGAATGACCCACCCCACTAAAGTGCAATGGAATGACCCACCCCACTAAAGTGCAATGGAATGACCCACCCCACTAAAGTGCAATGGAATGACCCACCCTAATTCAGTGCAATGGAATGACCCACCCCGCTTCAGCATCCAATCAAACCCCCGTAATCATCAAAAACACGCCGCCTTTAAGCCAATGGTTGTGGAGAACAGGAGGGTGGGGCACCTCAGCGGGGAGCAGAGCGTAAGTGTAGAATTGCTTCAGGCCCGTCACCAGCGTGTCCTGTGATCCCGCCACGTACTCCACAAAGCGCCGGGTCAGAGCGAACCAGTCCGAGCCGCCCGACACGTCCAGCCCATCAGGGATGGAGCGCTCGCCCAGACGCCACATGTGGTTGTCACACTCGTGGAAGACGCGGTCCAGACCCTGTTTCTTAATGAACCTGGAGCACGGCAGAGAAGACGCCACACGGCATCAAAATTAACATTATTGCAATAATCGCACTCATTTTATGCAACAATTAAGCCGTTTTACTAATTGTCCTTACTATCATTTTCCAACTGATGAAATCACATAACTACAGATTTGACGTCTTAAAAGAATTACTAATTGACCGATTAATCAAATGGCTGAAGAGCCTTAGGATGCACTGTGCTTTATATTCAGTAGGACTCGCATATTAAAAATGTGTTTATGTAGTTGTAAGTTAAAGTAAAACAGTATCTCAGATGTTTTCTCAGAATCTTTACACAAGTGCAGCAGTGCCTTCACAGAGGCTGAGCCACCGAGCACACGGTCAGCAGGAAACACACAGCACTTCTTTGGGGATTTGCATGTCAATGAGTCGGGTAAAGTGGAAAAGATGGTGAACATGCAACCTGGCATTCTCTCGGCCGTGAGACTTCAGGAAGTTCTTGTCACGGTTTTGCGAGAGAAAAGCCACCAGTTCATCGTTGGTCCTGTGTGAGGGCGATAGCAGGAGAGAGGGACAGATGACGGGGGGAAAAAGGGAGAGGCGTGTGAGTGAAGTAAAAAAAAGAAAAAAGAAAAAGCTTCCTATAAATGGAATTAGCCACTCCTGACAGGATTTGGTGGTCCTCAACGCCTCTGTGTACCATAAGTGTCAATTTAGCTTTTTTAAAATGTTATTTTAAAGGCACCCAGCACAGAGCTGTTCTTGGCCGATTTCTAATCCCCACAGCCAACTGATGTGCAGGGGGGAAAGAAAACCTCCCTGATGTGACGGAGAAGAAAGGGAGAGACGTGGCAACCTTAGTGCACACCAGCACAAAGACCAGCACTTTCACAGTGGCCATCACACGGCTGAGACCTTCACCCCCCCGTCCCCCCCGTCCCCACGCCTTTCCTATCGACACCCATGTCTGAGTAGGACTAATCTGAGTGAACATAACATCTCTCCGCGTTGATTTCCAGAGCAGAATGTAAAGGATATTTAAATATGTTTAAAAGGCTGTGTTATGTAAATGATGTGGTAGTAAGTACTCCATTATGGACTGTTTGAATTATTATATTTGGCTGTATACGTGTATGAACACTGGACCTGGGGTCATCGTGAAATGGCAGCATGATCCTCACGTTCACACACACTCATCCATTCACCCTCAGCACATTTAAGGACACGCATCATTCTCCACATCAGCCAGAATGAAGCGGACACATCTGAGTGAGGCCTACAGCAGACCCAGTGTGTGATTCTGCGGGGTTACGTCGGGCTGACCTGGTGGGGAAGTCGGTGGCGCTGAGGTTGATGAAGAAGTCCCACTTCCAGTCGAGCATGGAGAGAAGATCCTGCATGCTCCTCAGGTAGGCCTTCAGCAGGCTGGCGCCACCCCAGATGGTCACCATACGCCAGGGCGTGGCCCTCACGTTGGGATACTGCTCAGCTATTTGCAGGACGTTGCGGTGAAGGTAGCCGGAGCGCTGGTGGGCGGGGTGGAGATGGAGAAACATCTACAGTCTCTAATCTTGGACAATCATCACATGGTTCTGTCTCCGTATCACACCGGTTTATTTGTCAGTCTAATCATTATTTTAAATGTGTTTTTTTCTAATGACATCCCACTGTATCTAAATAAGGAAGCGCTGCCCTCTGCTTCAGTTCCACCCTGACGTACGACACCACTGCTCAGTGAGGAACAGTAATGTTAGTCGTTTAAATGTACTAAAGTTTCATTCACCTCGTCTCACTTTACAATACACACAAATGTTTTCATTGCCAACACTTATTGTAGGCCACTAGTTCTGATGGGTTTGAACTAGGGATGTCCCAATCCAGCTTTCTGAACTTCCGATCCGATACAGATATTTATTTGCACCTCCGATCCGATACAGATATCAGCTGATACCGGCCTATCCGAGCATGTAATAAAGTTATTTAGCCAACTTACTTTGTTGTCAAACTCATGTTGAAAAGAGTTTTACTCTTGATAACAAGTAGCCAGCTGAATTAGGTGTGTTTGAATAATACACAGTGGTTGGTAAGGAGAAACTGACCTGTTTATTTAGCAATTAATAAATTCAAAATAGACTAAATAATAAATAACAAACAGAAATGGCATCAGTAAACCAAGGCTTGAAAAGCCATAAGTGCAAATAATATTGTAAATGACTTGTGCCCTGGGCTTTGGCACATTTCAATGGCTGTTTGTCACGCTTTGCAAACGTTTCTGCCAGTGTTAGTTGTGTAGAACCTTTCTTTTATGTCTTTAGTTTTCTTTAGAAAGTCTTCATGTTGTTTATGGTGGTATTTCGCTAAATGCTTGATTAGATTGGTTGTATTAAAAGTTCTTACAACTTTACCACAACGCTTGACTTTACTGTGGCATATGTTGCACTCTACCTTTTCATCTTCGTCCTTTAAGGTCAAATAATCCCACACAACTGACATTTTTACCAATAACTTAAAATTTACATTGCTGTCTTAATGGTTAGGAGATTGTGTGCTTAAGATGTGCTGGAAAATGCAAACCGGATTTTACTCTCACTGGCGAAAACACAGCAAAAACTGGAATGGATTATCTAAATGGGTGCGCTGAAAACCCGGATGGCACTTTGCAAATATTGGCGGCCGATCCGATCCAAATATCAGATCGGGACAAGCCTAGTCTGAATAAACGTTTACTTTAGACATAACCCGTGATAGGCTAGTGTAGGTTTCCTCCAGTTTTCTACAGTGCGCTGTACTATTCTCTATTTAAAAAATGAAATGACTTCTTCAGAAAGTAGCCATGTAGTAGGGTAACTGAGCCAGTCTGCCATTATGAGAAAATAAACGTGTCCACATAACTAAAAGATCCCCCTGCTGACTTTCTCACAACTCTCCATATGACATGGCCAGGACGGCCGTGTGCACTCAGCGTCCAGGCTCGTGCTTGCTGCTGCACGTGGGAGTGTGAGATCAGCAGACGGAGAATGAGGACAGGCTAACCCTAACCCGCACGCTCCACACTCCAAACATCAGAACTCGTTGGCTCCATTTTTTTTCTGGGCTTTTGCGTGACGACGTACTGATTCATTGTCAGGAAACTAACTAAGCTCTGGTGAGTTATTTTTAAACCATCGACAAGAAGATACCCTGGAAACACTGAAGAATGGATCACAGGAGGTGGTAACAGAGAGCAGGTGGTACACCAAAAGAAATCAAGGCCCAAAGAAATAGATTATTACCCTAACGTGTGGAGCCTGGAGCACATTCCAAATACCCCGAGCCTTGAGAGCACATCTGCTCTGTACAGGACGTGAGACCTCTCATTTTCTCAGAGGAACCCAGAAGAACCACACGTTCTTTCATCTTCAGCGTTTGTAGGGCAAACTCCGAGTGCTGTCCCTGACCCATTAATCACTATCTGACATCTCCAACAAAGGCATTCCAAGAGTGCTTCAACGGCTGGACCACTAATCTTTCACACAGCCAAAGCGTCAGGTTGGGTATCTACCCCCAGTTGATCTTCCAGGATCTTCGCGCCAACCCAGGAGCTTACCTTGTCCACGTGGATGTAGTAGAAATGGTCTCTGTGATAGATGGCCTTCAGGAGACGTTTCAGCTGCCGCACGGCCCGGCCGTGGACCACCAGCATGAAGGCCACCCTCACCGGGTTCTCCACCTTAGACACGTCTTTGTCTGTGATGTCAGCCTGCTGGCCAGCACTGGACAGGACTACCAGAGGCCAGAATGGAGAGAAAACAGCACATGGACATTACTGCCATGTATCATGTTAACCCTGATGAGATCCGGGCGTGGTCTACCTTCTTGGGGTCCAGCTGGGCGTGGGGGACCCATTGCATTTTTTGTTAAAATAATCAGCAGATTTAGCCCAATTGCAAGTAAAATAAACAATACATATGTTAAATTAGTTTGCTCTCATTTATTTATTAGTTACTTTTTTATTAAAATGTAACACAATAAGGAAATGAATCATAAATCATGCTGGCTGACAGGCTGGTCCTATGGCTAGCTGCTGACGGGCTGGTGCTAACGGAGCTGGCTGCTGCTCATCCTCCTTTTCATTATCACTATCAGACTCTGATATTTCAGAAATGTGATCCTGAAATTTCTTCTTCTGAATCACCATCAAAATCCTCTGTCTCTTCCAATAGCAGCTGTAAGGCAGTCTGAACTGAGAATCGCTTTGCCATCTTTTATAGCATTTTTAGCATTTTTAGCATTTATAGCATCATGTCCCCATGATTGGATGAAACACACACTCACACACACATAGACACACACACACACACACACACACACACACAGGTCCAGAGAGGAGGGAGGGATAATGAGGGCTGAGAGAAAAGATGCTTCTTTCAGATCTCACCCCTTTGTCTCTATAGAGATTCTTCGTCTGCTGTCTGACAATATGCAATCAACCCCTGATGTGACAACCATCAAAAGTGTTGATGGTTGCTCACCTTTGCATGCCAAACTCCTCTGTCCTTTGTTTGTATATCCTTTAAAGTCATACAGACGACTATCAACTACCCAACCCAATGTTGATTGCCCACTTTGACTAGCCCAGGGCCCAGTGGACCCTGGACCCTGTATGTAATACAAATGTGAAGGGGGGGGTACGGGGGGGTGGTCATTGAAAATATTTTCTGATTTATGTTGCTCACAGAAAATGAGCCAAGGACCAATGAATCTCAGTTTGAAAAAAAAAAAATTGTAGAATTTTTTTAAGCTGATTTTTTAAAAATGGGTCCCACAGACCCTTGGACCATATAAGGGTTAAACAACTGAGCATGGTAACACACACAGACACACACGGACACGGTTTGACTGAGGTGATGGTCTACATTTTCCCATTCCCATTAACATTCCCGTTACATGCAAATAAAGACGTCACAATCATAGCTAGCCATGACTGCACAGTGAGCCGTTCCTACCATGCTGTGGACAGAACTGAGGGAGAGTCTTGGGCATCAGCTGCCCAGCCTGGTGTTGGCACACGATGTTGGCAATCTCCTGTCGGCACTGCCTGGAGCTGGCGCGGTGCAGCGCAGACAGGGCGTCCTTCCCCGAGATCTCACATTTGGGCACAAAGTCGCTGCTGGGGGCCTGTGGAGCGCCCTCCACGCTGCCTGGCTCTCCCAAGACACCCAGCGAGGCCCTGGGTCCCTCCCCCGGACGCACCTCTGTGAAGTTTCGGCTGCTGGAAGGGTCGTAGGGGGCGACGCCGTCCGCCGCTGCGCCCTGCCCCGCTGGAGTCTTGTCGATCAAGGGGGGCTTGGCCCACAGCCGGCGCAATCTCTTGGGGGGCGGAGTTACAGCGGTGCGTTCCACGGCCCGTCTGGACTGACCGTGGTAGCCCCCAGACAGGGCGTTCTGCCTCTCCCATGCCTCAGGGTCTCGCTTCACGTCCTGCTTGTTGTGGTCTGGCAGCTTAGAGCGCCGATGCCTCTGCTGGAGGGAAAGTGAGGACCAGTATAATAGCAGAGATGAGAGAGAGAGAGGACAGAAAACAGAATATCAACAGGATGGCTGGGATTGTTTTTAACAAATCTCACCGATGATTCAGACCTGAAGGGGAAAAAAAATAGCTGATGTGGTGGAACAACACCAGAGACACAACAACTTTACATAATCATATTTCTTATGTTTTCTTTTTTTCTTCTTTTAAAGAGCATAACTATTTTAAACAGACCATCTACCTCTTTTGGAACTGGGGTAATTTAGGGGGTAGGTGTGTGTCTGTGCGAGAGAGTGCAAGAGAGAATGAGTGTGAGACAGAGAGAGAGAATGAGTGTGTGTGTGTGTGAGAGAGAGAGAGAGAGAGAGAGAGAGAGAGAGGGCACACTGGAGTGGGCAGATTGAGCTAAAGGCCTAGAGGGCTGGCTTGCTCTCTGCTGCCCACTAACATCACCATCAGACACCGAGTGGTCCTACCAGCATTTACCACAGGAACGTGATTGTGTGGTTGTACAAACAGATTCTGGGCTCTTTTGACAGAACACCAAAAGCTAGAGAAAAGATGACAGTGCCAAGACGAACCCAGATTAGACAGTCAATGTAAATTTATATGGAGAGACATAAAAAATGACCATGAGAACTGATATTTCTTATGTCAGATTTAATGGTAACATCTGAGGTGATGAGTCCTCATGACTTTAATTCCACAAAGACACCCAGCCTTGAGGAAGGAGCTAGTCTTAGTGAGGGCTTAGTGTGCCTTCAGATTCTGCTTAGTGTAATTCCCTGGTGTTGAAATCAGGTACCTATAAATGTCAGGAAACCCAAATACATCAATGTCCATGAAGCACTAGTTCTTTGGTTATCTGTATAGATCCCAGTCAAGCCCAAACGGTCTTTAATTTAAGCGAGCGTGCGTCTGCTCCGTTCACACATTTAAACGTCTCCCCTAATAAACGCTGCCATGTTGCTGTCGATTTCGCCACTTTATTTATTAGTCACTGCATTGGCGCTATGATACAGGAACCGCTGTTAATATGTGTGTGTTCATACATGAAAAAGGCTCACTGGTGAACTCTTGATGCAACACGGACCGGTGTGAAACGTGGTAAGGAGAGCAGGCAAAGTCAGCACTGAGTGTCCACCAGCCAAACTTGTGTCTCAGCCTGGAGCTACAGAGCACAACTGTCTCCTAGACAAACTCACACTGCATATGCATTACACACAAGCATTGTTTTTCCTAATAAGATCATGGAGCAAAGAGAGTATTTTAGTTCTGCCATTGAATACTGAGGTCATTTAGAAGAATTAAATGTGTCAAGGAGAAACCGCAGTCAACGCAGAGACCAAATCAGAGTTGATGGCACTGTGATGCTTGTTGAAGAAAAGCCTACGATCAACTAACCTGAAGGACGTCTATACGGGTGCAATCTTATTCCTGACTTGCTCGTGGTTATGGTATGAGGTAGCCCAGCACAAGTACAACGTCAGAACTCTACCTACAAGCTGGGCTCAAAGACCAGAACAATCAGAACTAGATTTGTTCCCTCAAGGGGGGAACCAATTAAAGAATATGTACACAGTCCAAACGGCTTGAGCTTGAAACAGTAAATGCTTTGAGGTTGTGTGGGGAATCGAGACTACATGTCCACGTCCAGGATGCCAACCTCAGCCGGCCCCATCTAGCAACAACAGATTTTACTGCCCGTTAGTCCCACTGTCATCGCTGGATCAAAGGCACCTTAACGGAGCGACTCTATAATGGCCGAGGCCTCCCTCGCACACTCACACGCTGCTGCACACTACAAGGAGCCCTTATTTTAACTGTTCACACTCGGGAGACTTTATAGACCTCCGTGATGGCACGTCAGCTGCAGAACTGTGTTCTCCGTTTGCCAGACAGCCTACGTGGAACGTCGAAACCAAACCACAAAAGAAAAGAGCTAAACATGCCAGAAGGAAAATGACTTTAGAAAAACACCTCATCCCACACTGGGGCACAAAGATGGCCTCCCCCAACAGCAGAGGCAGGAGCGCTGATGTTGGCCCAGTGGGCGGGGAGAGACGGATGAAGAACAAACATACCCCACAACCCCCTGCTGCAGAAAGACAGCACGGCCCAGTCCAGACTGTTGCTACATGCCACTGGCCCAAACGCAGCAGAGGATTGTGGGAAGAGGGGCCGTGACCCAGAACCCACATGGCCAGACCGATGTCACGAACGCTACACAGCCTCCTTTAAGCTGAGCCTTTCGCACACAAGCTCATACTAAATGTGGCCAGCAGAGGCAGTAGAGGGCGCAGAGAGCCTGGCCTTGATGTGTGGAGTTGTGCGTCCCACACCCACTCAGAAACACCAACCCCGCCTGGAACGGGTCGCCTCCCTGGAACTCTGCGCTCTTCTCCAGACACAAAAAGGAATTTCACAGAGGACCTCGGACGACAGCACCGCGGACGGCAGGAGCGCGCTCTAGTTGCGCAGACACGCTAAATCTCTCAAATGGAGGCCTAACGGAACTGCGACTTACATTTTAAACGGCGAGCGGAGCTGAAAAGTGATGTCTTCGGCTAAGGCTGGCAAGGTTCCTTTTCAACGATGCATCTTAAAGCATACAAGCAATAAGGGTGCACCGACACCACAACACTGAGCTGTAACTCATGCCCTTTGCCTTTCTGCAGAGCAAGAGCTTCAGAATCAATGTCCTCTTTCATCACCTCCCTGTCATGCTGAGCAGTTCTGCCCAAGGAGAGGTGCCGCTTGAGCCACGACCCACTACGATTGTTCCTCTTGAGCGTGAGAACGACAGCTTATGATAGAAGGTTCTCTGCCTCTGAGGTCCTTGGCCTTAACGTCCTGTCAGGACCATTACCATCTGCAGAAGCCTCCTACCTCAGTAGATAATGAGAGAGCGCCCCAGGACACCCCCTCACCCCCCCGACAAAATCATATTTCCAATTCACGTTGCACTAGGGTCTGTATCCAGGCCACCACAACTTGCTGGAAACAGCAGAATATCTTGCAAAGAGAGGCTTGCTTCTTCTGTTCCTCGAGGCATATGAGAACACTGCATCGATGTATGCGTGTGTGTGTGTGTGTGTGTGTGTGTGTGTGTGTGTGCTGAATCTGTAATACCATTTCTCTGAGGGTGTCCAACATGCCCTTACCTGTAGTCACCATTCTGAGACTACTATTTAGAGGGGGTGAGAGAGGGGAAAGACTGGGCACCCCAGGAGGGATAATTATGAGTGGAGCTTCTGGAAAACTTTTCAGCAACGATGCAGACTGCTCCGGTTCAGAAGGGACAAAACAAGCTTGGGTGTCTTCCAAACAGCTTAGAGCAGTACTTCATCCTACACTGCTAATGGGGGCTAATGCTGATTCCTGAGGGGAATAGTTAACATGATCTCAGCCACATAAAGCTTTCTGGGCCCTACCTGCCATGAATAATTAGCAATGTTAGTCTTTTATTTTTTGCTAAGGCATTCCTTGATTGCCTTATAAAAGGGCAGCATCTTTATTCCACATACATTACATTGCTGCTGAGAACAGGCTGTTTACTTGAACACCACCATAACATTTCTCAGATGCAGCCATCAGACGTTTCCCACGTCACTTTTACATATAAATCACATTAATCACAACGAACCTGTTTCTGCAACAAGACACACCTACATGTAGAATACGTAAATAGATTCAAGGATCAGAGAGAGTTTAACAGTCTCAACATCACCATGTATGCTCGGTCATTTATAACGCATTAAGTCTGATATTTCCTCTACGTGGCTGTTAATTGTTTTTTTTTATATATATGTTAAAGCTACAAATGTGAAAACATAAGATGATAAACTAAATTGTCCCTCGTTGTGTTTCTCCTGACCCGGTTATGCCACCAGCGCATTCCCGACACCCGTCCCTACTTGTAGTAACTCGAGGTGGCTCGGTTCGTGAATTAACCACCCACTACCGAGCTGCTGGAAGTTTATATTTGTATTTTATGTCGTTGTTGTTCAGACTTCAACACAACGAGACAGTCAATCACTTCGTTTAATCTAACTGACCTTTTCTTTCTTGGTCAAATAAACAACTTCAGCTTTTTATTTTCCCACGTACCAGCCACGTTAGACGGTTAGTTAATCGGTACATTGAACGACACACACACGGTCCAAATCTGGACAAAACAACGAATATCAACTGGACCTGAACCGATAAAACACATTTAATAGTGATTAAAGGACCGTGGATGAAGCCCAGGCGGTCAAACCCACCGCGGGGCGACACGTCCGCGTACGGCCGCTTAGTGCGTTACCTCCCCGGCCGCGGTGTCAACACTACCCACCCCGACACATGTAGCCGGCCCGGCTAACGTGTTCACGCCGCGACCGGGTCGCCACGACCGGGTAAAACACCCCAGGAGAGCCGCCGTGTTGTCCGAGCTGCCACGTTAAGCCTGCTGGCTCCTTCAAATCACACCGTCTCAGTTCAGCGACGGGCAGCAGCTTCAGTCTGATTCACACAACAACCGTCCGCTAAAAGGTCGTTTTTTAAAAGCCTCACCTCGGCCTCCCCTTCTTCCAGACTCCTCAGACTCCATACTACCAGCCCTTGGACCAGGAGAATGGTCAGAGCGGCGGCAATCGCAAGTTTGTACCGTCGGAGGAGCTTTTGTACGCGGGCGCTCGCCACCATTTTCCCTCGCCCCGGTTTACGTGCAGCGGCGAATCGTTCGCGCGAGTGAATCAGCGGATTCGGCTCGATGAACCGCGTGTGGAACCGAACACCCGTTTGATTCAAACGACTCCGTCGAGTCAGATGTGGCCGTGAATCGTAGACCGTATATATACAGTATACTGTTTATATCCTCCACTCCACTAGTTAATCCGGTTTTATTGAGCGACACCTAGACCTAGAAAAAAGTTGGTCTACGTAAGCCAAATATATTTTACCTATCACACTTTCTTAAACCGGATAAAAACCTTTCTAATTTGGCCATATTGGCCTTTGCAACCCATTTGACAAACACTGAACAGAAATATTATAACATAGAAAAACTGACAGCCACAGATTTTTAAAAATATTTTGAACGTTTATTTTTCGATACTTGTGGAAACTAACATTCACAGTCTAAGAATGCTAGATTTCAGACCCAGAAATCGCTTTCCTTAAATCAGAACCGTATGTTGTACCAGACTGATAGGTCTGACTTGTGAGGTCATCCGGTAAGCGGTTCCTCCGTGTGTGTTCAGTGGTCACCTGTGGTCATCCCAGTGGAACATCTCACATATCTTAGAGGAAACACATGCAGCATTCTTCCAGATTAGTGCTGGTGGTTTGTTGAGCAACTGGGATTGGGCAATATCGAAATGTATAATTTTGCTAATTTTGCTGTATGTATGTTTTACGTTAGCCTTAATGATATGTATCACGATATTCGTTTTTAAAATAGGTTTGCCAACAAGCTGCAGTATTCACAAACATTACTAGCTGCTTTAAAACATGTAAAAAATAAGTATCTAATTAATTTTGAATGACTATATACAATAATAAGTTATTTCGTTGGCCTAAATAAAAATGATCAGAAAAGCTAATGAATTTTACCTACAAGACAGCATCACCAAGTTTACATAGGCCATCACAAAAGTATGGGTAAAAACAAAGCAGATAAAAAAATGGGTTGCCTAAATTTAATCTCTCTTTGGTGACAAATGTGGAGAGATCCACTCTCAATCAGACATTTCACAGCCTCAGGGCGACCCCAGACAGCGTCGTGTGTTTCTCAGCCAACAGGCGGCCCACTTTAAACGCACAAAGTCCGATCATCTCCAGGACAACCAGCATGTTGGAGCCCCACACACAACGGCGGTTCCTCCGGTGCCATCAGCCCACACGGTCGTGCTCCTCCATCTGATATAAGAGTGGATTTTTCACATTTTAGGTTCGTCTAAGTGAATCAGGCGTTTTTAAGGTTCACACAAATGCAATCAAAAGCCGGACATCTCGTTTGATGTTTCCCTGATGTTTTCCGTCCTCTCAAGGTTTGCCCAAATCTACCCGAGACCGACGTCACGACGGGTGAAAAAAGCCCACAGTGAGTCGTGACTGACATGCAGCGGAACAGCGAGAAGTTCTTTGGGCTCACGCTATTCGGTCTGAGATGGAGAAGGAGAGAAACTGAAACCCGAATGTCCTGATTATTTACCACAAGAAGGGTCGAGGCGTTTTTAAGAACCTTATATTTTCAGAAGATGTCCACCGCCGTTTCTCCAACAATCTCCACTTCACTTCTCCCCACGGATCAACTGACAATCATTGTGGCTTCATGTAAGTGAAAGTCTTGTGCTATTCACTATACAGGCTATTATAACAAGTTTTTTCATTTGCCGAGCATTTTGTTTTAAAGTCTGGACTGGGTTGTTTACATTTTCTTTAAAAGTCTCATATGGATTGTGTGTGTTTATTGTTGTTTGTTGATGGTTACTTCATAAGTCACATGTTCAATAGCCTGCTATATGTGGATTACATTTTATTACATTCAGCATAATAAAATGAGCTTAAGAACTGTCCTATTGATATTTAAACAGCTGTGGTTCACCAATAACTGCCTAACATTACTGCTTCTTAGTAACTAATACTATAAAAATTTAAACGATTTCTTTCTGCTTAGCATTCAGTAGGTTGGTAAATCATCTGATTAATGGCAGTTAACACAAACGTTAAAAGCACGGTTAACTCTCTGATTGATGAGGTCACTTTCTTTTTCCCACTCAGTCTCTTGTCTGGTGTTTTTTGTGGTGATTGTGCTACTCCTGTCTCTTCTCTACCGGAAGGACCCTCTCTGCTGCAAAGTCGGGGCTTATCCGGACCCACACGGAGACATAGTAAGACTCATCTCTTCTTACTCATCATCACAAACCACAGCCAGGAGGGTCTAAGAGCGAGAAGTTGCCTGGTCAGGAGTGTTTTGCATTGCTCTGCTAAAGAAAGCGGTTCTTCAGCTAGTTTTATCAAACGTTCTCTTGGGCATCACCACAAACATCATGTGGATTGCATTTTTTTTTTGCTAAAGGTGTGTCCACTCTAACCCTACTAAAGGTGTGTCCACTCTAACCCTACTAAAGGTGTGTCCACTCTAACCCTACTAAAGGTATGTCCACTCTAACCCTACTAAAGGTGTGTCCACTCTAACCCTACTAAAGGTATGTCCACTCTAACCCTACTAAAGGTGTGTCCACTCTAACCCTACTAAAGGTGTGTCCACTCTAACCCTACTAAAGGTATGTCCACTCTAACCCTACTAAGTTCACTTGGAGACATCCCTGATTTTGCTCACAGTTGTTCTTGGGAACTCTTCCAAATGTTTTGACGTAGATAAGTAGTTGCACAACATCACATACATCAAATCTAGTAGTACTCTATTCACAAGAGTGAATTTAATTTAAATTTCTCTAATAATTGTTTTGGCGTTTTCATAAAATCTTCCAAATCCTTGTAGTGGTGCCAGATGCACAGGTCTTGAGTGGTTCCGGCTACACCACTATCTCTTACTGTGACCACCATCCACGGCACATACAATGGAGCTGTGGTGGAGAAAGTAATATGTCATGGCTATGAATGTCATGGGTTATCTTCACAAATAGAGTTTCCACTAACCAGTATATAATAGCTCGATTGTTCTCATTGGTCTGTTCACTAGCAGCATACTGTATCTTGGCAAACATTACAGGGTAATCAGAGACATAACTGTGGAGGAGGGAATCTCCCGGCGTGCTCTTGGGTGCTGGTGCTCAGACTGACCCCTTCTGCTCTGCTTGGACTCACAGATGGTCCAACGGTGCGGTGCTGTCTGACCCCAGATCAGCGTGAAGAGTGTAGAAACTCCCAATAATTGCAGAACTGGTTTTTAACTAACATCATCTGATCTTGCCAACAGCTATGAAACAACCATCCTCAGTATGTGTTTTAGTTTAGGAATAATTCATGTTTTTACTTGTATACTTTTTACATGTTTGAACATAAGGATACTTTTATCCTGGCTGGGCTTTACCATGTGCTGGTTTCAATGGTTTTGAGGCCAGTTTACTGTTAGAACTTTGTTAGAGGAAACTGGTCCTAGATCAGTATCAGAGGGCAACTTTTATCTTCAATGTTATTGGACAGGAAATTTCCCCCCTGTCACAGTCCAGCAATAACATTATCAGAGTTTCCTCTTCCTGCTTTACGTCTGTCTTACGAGACTCCCAGGAGGGACCTGGTGCTTATCTGAGCAGGGCAGAAATGAGTCTCCCCCAATCTTCATCTAATCTAAAGGAAAAACATGGCCACCTCCTGCTATATTTTTAGCTCTGGAATGAATGGGCAGATGCCAATGCTATGTCAAGAAGAATCAAAGGTTGCTGTTCTAAGCACTTTCTCAGTTTGTTCTTACAAGAAGAGTAAATTGTGCCTGTCAGACCATCCTGAATAATGGCTGTTAGCAACTTATAGTGTTGTAATCATATTCTAATGGCACAGAAAGACTTTTTTCTACTGAATAATTGTACGGAGGTATTTTACATGAAGTCCACAAACAAGTATGTCAGAGCCAAACCCTTTCATAAACGACAGCCTTTAGTGTCTCTGCTTGTTTCTTTTTTGACAAACTTAGACCTTCCCTTTGCTTTAACCACGTTTCCCAGGAGTTTGTCTTTGGGCCCTCCTGTGCTTGTGGGGGTAGGTATGTGAATACAAAAGCTTTACTTTAAATCGGGCACTGAAAAAGGCACACCACCGAAGAGGTCCTCCCCCGACTTCAGCCCTGATTTTACACGCTTGCGCTTTTTCACACTGCCTGAATTAGGGGGCCAAACAAAAGGGTCTCTCCCTCTCTTTTTGTTTTGTTTTTTCTTAGAACAGCCAAGACTCTTGAAACTGTGAACCAGTGAGGAGAAGATGACCCCTGACCTTGCCTTTGCCAAACACCACCTATCCTCCCTCTATCCCGCTCAGAAGGGGCGGTCCAAAAGGTCAAAGCGTGTCACAGGGAATGACGTCACTGTCCCTGTCCCTGTCCCTGTCCCTGTCACGCAGCTCCATACAAGTTTTATAGACTGCAGACCTGCAGACCAACCCATCTTAAATCAGCACTGCAGGCGGTCTTGCCCACAGTAGAGCTCGCCTTACAGGAAACGCATCAGCTCCCACCACCTCTCGCACGCACACACGTCGCCTCGGCTGACAAACGGCCGCGCTGTGCTGCTGCTTCGGTGACATATGGGGCCGTAAAAGCGGAGCACGCTCATTAAGTGGTACCTGCTGGAGGAACAAGAGGAACAGAAAGAAGCTTTTAAACGGCCAGTTTCTGGGGAGGGCTACTGAAGGCCTGGATGACAGAGTAAGACACTCTGCATTGTCTTTGGATACAAAGACTCCCATTTAGGTGTGGGGTAATCACCTAGTGTCCGGCTGGGTCAGCAGAACTCCCCGGGGTCATACAGTGGTGCCCTGCCATAATCTTGTTTGGGAGGGTGGCTGAAGAGAAACCTCTTGGTGGTCCTCTAAGTGGCGATGTAATTTATGGCTGGCTAAAGGTCTGGGTTGAACATTGTCAGAGTGAGAACAGGAAAGGACTTGACGACGACTTACAAAAGAGGACATGACTTCATATCTGTGTCTTTTTGTTGCCTGACAGGGAATGAATATAATAGCCCTTTAAATACGGTATTGGTGATTTCTTAAGTCTTAAGTTTTGCTAATACCCTTTCTACAGGAGGCCCCTTCTCAGTATTACAGCAGCAGACAAACTCTAGTGGGCTCACCATGTGCTGAACTGTCAAATACTACGAGGCATGACAACTCAAACACTCAGGTAAGATGTGAAGATCACCTCTTCACATATTGGCATGTTTAGAAATTCAGTTGAATCAATGATCGAGTTAGAATAATTGATGTGGTTGCATTTCTAATGGTCCTATTGCCCGCTGGTCAATATCTTTCATCCTCCAATCACATTTCTCCATCCGTCCTTCAGTCGGGGCAGATGTTCTATGTCGGCCTGCCCAGCATGTACCGCCTCCCAGACCTGGACCTCCCCATGCCCCGCCTACCCTCCTACGAGAGCGTGCGTAAGAAGGACCGTCAGCGGCAGATCCATATGATGATAGCCGACCGCTTTGGCCTGAACGGACCCATGACGACAGAGGTGAGTCCATGTGGAACGCCAGCTGGATCAGGCGGTATTCAGCACGCTTCGCCCTCAGGGTCAGTTATGATAATCAGATCATTTGAGGCCACGCCCCCACGCTGGCCCAGAGTAAGCGGTACCCGTCTCCTCTGTGATTGGATGGACTGGTGTCGTGTGAATTATCCTGGATTTTGCGGTGCTCACAGGAGCGCGTCGGTGCGGTCCGATCTTCTCCCGCCCAAACAGCGCGTCTAGCCCCTCACCTGCGCCGTTGCCATGACATGCAGGCTGTTCATTTCTGTACCCTTTGATGTTGATTGTGTGTGTGTGTGTGTGTGTGTGTGTGTGGTGTGAGTCGGGAGTTACACACGAGCGCACAAACTAATGGAGGCCCGTCAAACACAATCAGGCGAAGCCTCCTGAAAAGTAAACAGCAGAGGAGAATGTGTCTTATTGTGCTTCTCCACTGTGCTCGTCTCCTCCCCGTGACCCCGTTAGTGGGCGGGACCTTCCGCCCCCTGAATCTGTCACTCACGGGATGTTTCCCTCACATCCTCCTGGGGGGGGATACTTGGGCCTAATTATATTGTCCATCCCAGAACGATGGACAAAATGAGCCCTGCCTCCTTACAAGCCTTGAGAGTAGGGTTGGGGCCATGAGATAAAGGTTATTAAAAGATAATGTGGCCCAGCTGAGAGATAGAGAGAGAGAGAGAGAGAGAGAGAGAGAGAGAGAGAGAGAGAGAGAGAGAGAGAGAGAGAGAGAGAGAGAGAGAGAGAGAGAGAGAGATAGATAGATAGATAGATAGATAGATAGATAGATAGATAGATAGATAGATAGATAGAGAGAGATTTAACTGAGAGATAGGTAGAGAGATTAGCTGCATGATGATGCAGGAAGCGTGTGAGAGCAGTGTAGCTAAGCAAATCTGTTATGGAAATACTTGCAGAATGCACTACAGCAGGTTTTTACATTTGAAGACGCAGTAGGTCACATTTGGTTTCTGTAATGGCAGCAGCAGTAAGAAACTTGTCTGCCTTGGGCTAATATACATAATCCTATAAATAATTCATGAATGCCTGCAGTAATAACAAACTTGTGTGAAATGACTGAAGATTTCATAACAGCAAGGAAACAAATCTACTTTATTGAAAGAGATTTATGGGTTTATTTTATTTTAAAGATGAACCTCTTCTCATCATGTCTGTTTCTTATTTAGCCCCCTCCCACATATGAGGAGAGCGTTCGCCAGTCTGTTCAGTCCCTCGATGTTCCTTCTGACACCATCTCATCAGCAGCTACGCCACACGCTCTGTTGGGGAACCTTCAGTCTCCTGTGGATGCCTTACCTCTATACGAGGCACTACCTCAGAACACGGCCTCGCCCGCTACCCACAACACTCCTCAACCAGACTGAACCAGACTAATTAGTCCAGGACAAAGAAGTGGAATTACTATCACCAGAGCACACTGGCACAGCAATGCCAGGTTCCACTGTAACCTCTACTCTGATTTTTTTTGGTAGTTTGTTTTCAAAGACAATATTTGAACAGGCTGGTGGATTTCAAGGCCAAAGCAGCAGAGCAAACACAGAGCCATGAGGAGACAGGTGTAGTTATACAGGCCCTGCAGCTCAGACAGAAGCTGTGAGTCTGAAGTACACCCTTCCATGTGAAGCACATTCTACACACTTTGTTTACAAATGACTCTTCATACCCGGGCAGGAAAATCATGGGATTTGATTGCAGCCTTTCTGCACTGGGTATGTGCGGAACGTTACATAACACAAAAAAAGCTGTGTAAACGGCAAAGGACAACCGTAATGCAGCCTGGCAGACGTGGCTTAACTTACTTTCTGAATCGCAGTGTAATCTCAGGGAACACACAGATTTTATGGACTAGGAGACTTGAGACTACTGGAGATGGCAGGTTCATCTCACACCAAAGAGCCATTCTGTGTCGTTTTTATCCTTTATTACAGTTTGTCTTTCATAGTCTTAAATGTAAAAGCACAAACTGGGATTGTGTGCTGTTATCCTGGTTTGATATTTTTCTGATCCTTGGACGTTTTCTCATGTTTACAATTTGAACTGATTACAAGTTCTGATGCCTCAGCATGACACACTGGTGTATGCATCAAACTAGGAACTGTGTGTTTTTAGGACATGAGAACTTGTACAAACATTGCCTGAATAAAGTATGACTTACTGACCTGCTCTCTCTCAGAGCACGTTAGGTACTGTGTAGACTTGCTGAAAGGGTGTTTAGAATCAGGAGGTAGGTTTTTTAATCTGAGAATAAATTAAAACTAAACATGAACAGCAAAAAGGCAACTGCTCATGTGAGACGTGTGATAAGAAAGGACTGAAAACACAGTGGATCCTCCAGATGTGAATCAGCAGATGTGCATCAGCAGATGTGAATCAGCAGATGTGAATCAGCAGAGCTGTCCTATTAAATCTGGTTCTGTGCATCTGTGGTTGTGTTAAACATCCCAAAGGTATGCACAGATATGCTGTCAACGTTTTAGCACTACACCTAATAGCTCGGTATGAGTTGTCTTTGCTTTGCATTCACAAATAGTGTCTCATTTACAAAGATCCAGTTTCGACTAATTTGAATCCTCATGGTCAGGGAGTGAGTGGGCTGGGGTGTGTGGACATTTGCACAATTTTAAAGATGTAGGACACAGTTTAAAACTTCTGCCCAACCTTCAAAAATGACTATTGAGAAAGGTGACCACATCTACATGCATTATTTGCTAATATGTCATTTATGTCTCTACAAATATTTGAAGTGTGTATGTACATCACGTCTTGTCATACTATGAGTTACTGTGGTGCAGTGCATCTGGCACAGGTATGATTTGTGGCGAGTCCGCTACATGTTGTGAGATGTGAAAAACATCGTTCACTCCTGAACTCACCCTGATCTCACCGTGATCTCACCCTGATCTCACCCTGATCTCACCTTTTCACCTAATGCTCCCCTTTCTGAAGCCTGCTGATGTTCTTTCACATGGTTGGTGACGGGGCGGGTGGGTTGATGTTGAATCAGCACATGTTAAATCACGACTCCTGGCGGCCATTTGCTGAAGTAATCTCTTGATTCAGATTGGCTCCCTGCCATCAGAATGAGGTCTCCAGCACTGAAGACACGTTTCCAACAGAGCTCTTCAGGCCTCCATTGTCCCGATCTGGTCGGGGTCTTAATGAGAGTCAAGCCGCACAGAGCCGTGGGTCTCTGTCGTTGAACATCCCAGCAGGAGCTAACCCTCAGGGCGGGCACAGAGCTGTGGGAATGACATATGTCAGCTCTGGCCTGAATGAAGACATAGGGAATGTCACAGTTTGGTAATCTCTTAAACCTTCCTGCTTAGTGCCCCAATCCAGCTCAGGTCATTGATCTTCTAGGACATGGCCCATTAAAGAAAAGAGCCGTGGGGAGCAACAGCTCTGCTCTGACACCTCATTAGTGCCCAGACCTGGTCCAGAGCAGGTCCAGAGCTGGTTCAGGTCTGGTCCAGATCAGGTCCAGAGCTGGTTCAGAAAACCCACTTCTCTGGACAAAATATTGTGGACAAAATATAACCTATCCATATATATTAAGAATAGCTTTAGCTAATATTAATATAGATTGTTTATTACCATGTAATATTGTAGAAAATCTGTTCACTTTTATATAAATTGCAGTTATCATGTCACAGTGAAGTTTAAGCAAGCAATTTGATACAATACACAGACAAAAAGCCTACTTTTCCGATTGAGATAAACAATTCTTAATATTATTTTGTTATTATTTTTATCGAGAAATTAATTAATACAATTAAAATGTTGTGACAACCCACGTATGTTCTGTCCAGCCTCAACAAACATGGCGTAATATTCTGCCCACCACGTCGAGCGCTGCATCCGGAAATATCCGAATCATGTTCGGCTTCCAAAGTCTCTGTATGTAAACAAGGTCAAATATTCACCGCAGTGTTCAGTTGCATCGCTACCAACATCACTGTCGCCGCCCAATCTACAGCTCAGGATACACGAAAGCATCACAGGTAGGACACTAAATACTAACGTTTTGTGTCTTAGCAATGCAAAAACAATGCTGCCGTTTCTGTTCAATGTGAAGAATATCAGTATTTTGTTTTTCGAGATATGGCACCACTACATGCCTGTTTACCTGCACCCTAATGAGATGTCATGAGAAATACGTGGGGAGTGGAAGACGTTGCAATGTCATTCAAGGACACTGGCTCATCCATATACATGTCAGCACTTGAGCAGTGGCGCAGTCTCGTATTCCGCTGCTTATTCTGAACGCCTGCCTGTGTGTGTGTTGAACTGGGTCAGCTCTGAGTTATGTAGAGTGCATAGTCAATTAGATCAATTATTTACATTTCTTAAAATGCCGTAAAATGATTGACTAAAACGCATTTGCAATAAATAATAGGTTTTAGCTAGGCTGCAGCAATTACTTGAGATAGAAGCGGCTGCATGTTTTCAGCTGTGTATGACCTCGTTTGATTCATTAAGTTGATTTAAGAAGTTATTGTGACTGTATGCATCGTCCTTTTTGAGGCATAACAGGATGCCGATATTGCATTATATTGCATTGAGTTTATGCATTTAAATCAGAAGAATTCCTTGAAAGAATAAAAAGTTAATTCTGAGCTTAATTCTACATTATTGAGAATAGAGGTGAAATTGTGTAGAATTGTTGTGCATTGGTGTGACACTAATTTCTCCCTAGAGGTACTGTGATAGGCCTTCAAGCTGTTTTTTTTTAAATCTACTGAGCTAGTCTTCTGCAGAGGGTCCTGCTGTCTCAGCTCAAGTGCAGACTGCCAAGAGGTGGTAACAGAGTTTGCAGTCTGTCTTACCTCTGCATTGGACTTTTAACCTCCCATCTTAAGAATTTCAATGGGTACAGACTGACCTCAAATGACCCAAAAGTCACACACCTTCATGACTTTGCATTAAGAAAGCTTAAACATCACTTTATAAGAAGATGGAATCAACATGCTTGATGCTAACTCATATTAATGAATATGCACCAATGGGGGAAACTTTGTAAATAATGTTTTATTTACAATAATATTTATGAAATTTCTTCCAAACTAATTTTGTATGTCTCAAACCAACTATGCATGTTTTAATAATCCATCTCTCACTGGCAGTGTGCCCATTTCATTTCCTTCTCCATATACAATATAATATTTCAATGCATTAGGGCTGTATCACCTTGCTACAAATCGTGAAAAATTTTTGAATGGACATTTTTGATTGAAGTGTTTCAAAATTATTTCTTGCATCTCCTAAGACAAATATTTTAGTTTCCGCAAGACTAATACCAATTTAATGTGAAATATGTCAAAAGCTGATATATGTGGACAGGTTGACCTTAAGACATTATTCTGATTGTTTTCACTAAAAGATGCAGTCAGGCATAGCAAGTCTGTCTAATGATTAAAAACCAAATGTTTTGAAAGTCATCACAGTCATCCCTTATAATGGCTCGCTTATTACTTCAGTTATTTAGGGTTATTTGACTGGAACCATGGACATGGCATTTCTTCCAGTGTATTGAAACAAACAGATGTCCATGCAAATGAGTGTAAAACAATTGCTCATTTTAAAGAATAGAAAAGTATTGTAAGAGTATAATGAGAATAAGCCACTTCCACAGCAACTGCTTTAAACCACTTTTATTTAGGAAGTACTGCCAATAAGGAGAAGGATAGAGGGATAGAGGGAGGAAAAGGGAGTGAGAGAAAAGGAAGGGGGGGGGGGGGGCACACCAACACGCATACAACTCACCTTGAGAGTTACACAGAGCTACCCGCACAGCATTCTGGGACTGCTGAAAACCCACCCAGAGGTTGTTCGTTGGCAGACGTCACAGTATCGGTTTCTTTTCACGGAGCATCATTCATTACCTTCAGAAAGAGTCCTTCATAACATCTAGTGCAGTGTCCTCGCGATTGTAGCTGAAATCTTTTGCTTTTTGGGGGGTTTCTTCAGGGCAGAGCTGCCAAGATGATGCAGTGTCTTCAGTTCCTTGTTGAGCCTGCTAAGAACATCACGGTCAAGCTAAAGGTGAGTGTCGGACGGTTTTTCTACCAAATTCTGAACTAGGTCAAATAACTAGGCATTTTAAGAAGTAAAAAGATATTTTACATGCTGAGGTATTCAGGTACAATAAAATGAACAGACTAAAGTATCGGTAGGAATGTTCACTGTATTTGTAGGTTCCATTTTTTTTGGGTATTGTATTACAGCTTTTGGGTGGTCTTGGCTACTGTTTCAATAGCTGTGAATCAGGCAGGGAGGTTGGAAGAACAGAGCGGAGGAGAGAAAGGAGGAGAGAAAAGGGGGAGGCGTGTGGTGCATTATGATGAGTGTACAAGATACCCCCCCGTCTTTCAGAGCGACACTAACAGTCTGCACTAGACTAGCTCCCCAGAATACACCTCTCGCCCTTGCTGTATGCAGCTTAGCTAAATAATTCTTTTTGTACTGTGTATTTTTCGGACAAATTCAAAACTCACGGAATCCCCGTGAGAAGGAATCTCGCCAGAAAGCCGAAAATGAGAAGCAGGTTCTTCTGGATGAGCAGCAGCAGTTCATCGCATGTCTGGCCAAAGACCTGAGCAGAGTCTGCCAGGTAGAGGAGACACGACCGCACAGTCATCACAGTCACAGACAAAACACGGATGTGCAAGTGCAACATTTGCCTTGAGAATCGATGGCGACCGGGTGTTAATGATGCGATCCTGTGTCCTGCTTGGCTCCAAGAGGTCGGAGGTGCTGGAGCAAATCTCCAGCTGTGAGGACGTCTGGCCTACACTCGCCTGCAAGACCTTCATTCTGGAGTGGGCCTCCCTGCTGGAGAGCAAGGTGGGGCTGCACACACACACGTGCAGACACGACACCTACAGCTTCACTTATGACCTCGCCACCTTAAGTAGATTGGACTTCTCGAAGTGCATTTTCCAATATAGACTAGTAACTGCCATCTGTATGATTCTGTAATGTTTATGCATATGATAAGAGACCATGAAATGGAAGTGCATGAATTTTATATTGATATGTTCTGTCAGAAGAGGCCAATGCAGACGGACGGATGGCCAGAGACGCAGGTGGATCTGAGCAGCAAGCAAGATGTAGAGTGTGCAAAGGTGCTCCTCCTCACCTGGACCAAAGACCTGAGGGCCCAGCCGGAGGTAAACACGTATAAATATCTACGTTAAAGGTCGTCTCTCCTGAGCACAGTTCCATCTTGTAGAGGCTCAAAACCACCAAGCACACGTGTTAAAATTCCGCGTTTGCGTCCCACGTTTTCTGGCACGGATGGACGCCACGTTTTTTCTTCCTCACCCTGTAGCAGAGTGTGTGGCCGGGCGAGCGGGTGGTGGCCGCGCTGGACGATCTGGAGAAGCAGTGGAGACGAGGTCACTTGTCCACTCTGCAGTCCGCAATGGAGCTGGTCTTCTGGACCCTACTTCTGAAAGAGCTGAACAAGGTGCCAAAGACCCAACAGGATCATAGTGGTCCCGCAGTAGAGGGGGCAGAAGTCAGCAGGTGTTAGTTTTCACGTGACGTGTGTCTAACTGAATCGTTGGCGTTTCAGGACTACATCCCCCAGCAGTGGCTCATGTGGAAGCAGGAAACTCAGAACATTGGTGGGTGGACTTGATCTTCTTCTAGTGCTGTTTTCAAAACTAAGACCCCTTTTGGATTTGTGTCCATATTGATTTTTTTGTGTTTCAGGTGCAATTCCTTACATTCCTCAAAGTGGTGAGTCAGACAAGTTACTCTAATCTTTATCATCATCCTTGTTTATATAGTAAAACGGTTCAATTAAGGGTGTTTTCCCCCTTCTACTAGTGTGGGATTGGATCTCCAAGGCTGCAGGTAAGTCGTCAGTGACCTTTGAACACGCCAATCATAAAATCCAAGTAGAGAGGGTCACCTGTAGCCTGTTGGTCCGACCACAGTGGCGGTGACCCTGGACCTGGACACGGCCAACCCGGACCTGCTGATATCCGAGGAGAAGCGAATGCGCTGTGGTACTGACCGCCAGGACATGCCCAACTACCACCAACGCTTCGACGGCTGGTGGTGCGCGGCTGCGTTGGAGGGCTTCGGCTCGGGACGACGTTACTGGGAGGTGGACGTGGGCGAGATGGACTGGCGCCTGGGCGTGGCCAAAGAGTCGGCGTTGCGCAAAGGTTTCAAGTCCCTGAACACGAACACGGGCTACCTGACCCTGCGGCTGGAGCGTGGCACCGAGCTCAAGGCCCTGACCGTGCCCTTCACGGCCCTGCCGGCCAGCCTCATCCCCCGCAGGGTGGGCGTCCACCTGGACTACGACCAAGGCCAGCTGTCCTTCTACGACGCCGAGACCCACGGCCACATCTACACGTACAACGAGAGCTTCGACGAGAAACTCTACCCCCTCTTCGGCACGGTGGAGATGGCCAAGGACCTGGTCATCCGTGCGCCGGGTGACAGGAACCAGTGTGTGTGCCCAGGCATGTGTATTTGGGGCTGAGGGCCCTTGTTCTGAACCAGGTCCGTGACTTTAGCTCAGCACGGCACTGCTAATACTAGACCAGACCACTGGTAACAACAGTCGTCTACTAAGGAATGACTAATCCATAGCTCTGTGAACCCAGTTAGGGTACAAGCCAACATTACTGCTGCTTTCTGTTGTATTTACTATACTACTGCTTGCTGTATGCACCTTATTATAAAGTAACCTGCTCCCCTTGTCCTTCCAATGTGTTCGTTTATGGAGGCGCACTTGTGGTGGGAGACAGTAATCCCGCCGTGATACTTTCTGTGAATAGTGAATCTGAATAAATTCACTCATGTTGGAGATTTACTTCCATTGTGCTGTTTAAACTTTGCTGGGTAGATATCTATACGCTATTATAGGCATACATCATAGTCAGCATGCTTAAACTCACTTTATATTACTGTAACGTTCAGTTTATATATGGCCATATAAGCTCTGAAGTCTGTCAACAAATCCACAGATTTTTTTAGACTTTATTTGAAAGAGTGCATATGATTTAATTCACAGGAGTCAGGGGAGAGAAATGGACATTGCGTCCTCTCTTTAGGATTAACAGCCATAAACAAATGTTACCAAAGAAACGTAAAAATGTAAATTAATCCCTTGTAACATGAGAACTGTTGGGTACATACTTTGGTTTTGTCCATGTCTACCCTTGAACCCCTGAATTCGACATTTCACATTGCAGCATCTAAGTTAGCAGCTAGTAGCTAATGCTACATCAAAGTAACTAAAGTGTCTCCAGCTGCATCTCACAGCCAGCAGCTGCCATTAAGGTGCAGTAGTGGGAGGAGCTGAGTGGCGGTTGCCAAGAGACGAGTAGCTTTAAGGTAACCAGCAGCCTCTGCCAGGCGTCCAGCATCCCTGAGAGCGGCAGACACGTGTTCCCATGCAGGGATCTGAGGTGGGGGTGGGGGAGAGGGGCGGGGCTAGAGGCGGGGCAGGCTATCTGCCCGCCCCTCGCAGGCATTCCCAGTCGGCCTCGCTCTGGCAGCGCTGCACGCTGGTGAAGAAGCGTTTGATGAGGCACTTCGCTTCCGTCTTCACTGTCAACACACACAGGAAATGGTCTCATTACCGAACCCTGTTCTGATTTGACAGCGTCGGACAATTTTCAGGCAGATTGGAAAGAAATAACTTTGGCAAGGGGGAATTCACCTTTGCCTTGATCTTTGGCTTTTCCCTCTACAAGCAGGTGGGAGAGGAAGCGTGCAAATGACTTGAACAGGTCCTGGGGTGGAAAAGGGCAAAATTTAGCCTACTAACAGAAGTCTAAACAATTTACTGTCCACATGCAAAGCGTTAAACGACAATCAACACTTACCTTAGTAGCAAACTTGCCCTTTTTGTAGAATGGATCCAAGATTTTCACCACGATGTTGGCTGCCTCTTTCAGCGTCACGGCCTCGGGGAAGAGCCTATTAGTGTCTCTGTTCTCTGTGTCCAGCTTGTTCTCCTGCACCACGGGGTCGAAGGTCACCCTCCTCTTGCAGTTAGTGGGTGGACGGCTGGCGCGGGGGGGCACGTGGTCCCCACAGGGCTGCAGAACAAAGCGAAGGCAGCGTGAGAGCGATCGCAGGTCCCGTGTTAGTCACTGTACCTGTTCGATGTGGACGCGGGTGTCGAACCTGATCGAGCGCAGAAGTGATGCCCACGCCTGGTGCCACCTCCTGGGCACTAGACTGGGGGGCACTAGACTGGGGGGCACTAGACTGGGGGGCACTAGACTGGGGCTCGTCCCTGTTCGGAATGGAAGGGGAGGAGGATCGTTAAAAAAAATCCAGAGAACATTTCAGACAGAGACGCACAAACAAAACACACAGAATAAGCAGGATCACTCGTACCTCTGGAGCTCTAGCACTGTTGCTGACTCAGATCTACGACTGGCCTCCTCCTCCCCGGTTGTCTCCTCTACTGCTAGGCACATGGTAATGTCCACACTGGGATTTACCACAGGCCTGGTGCTCCTGCTGTCCACGTCCATGGAGCTGCCAGCGTGTTTGTCTTCTGCGTCTGTGGAAGAGGCCGAGACGGAGACGTTCCCCTCGGGAGCCGTGTCGGCGGTACGGTCTCCTTCCTTGGGCTGCGAGACTGCTGCATCACTCTTCTTCTGGCTGCTCTCCGTCTTCTTCTCAAAGTACCGTGAGATGCAGTGCGAGTCCTTGGCTGCGTCTGCTCGTTTCTGCTCTCTCTTACTCAGGGGTTTGCCCATTCTCTTGATGGGGCTGTCCGAGGACATTTTGTCTTTGGAAGCTGAGGAGACAGGGAGAGACGTCCTGCTTCTCTTCGGCTCTGGCTTGTCTTCCGGCTCCTCCTCCTTCCGGAAAGGTCCTTGAGGTGTAGGCCCTGTGGAGGGGACCTCATCCTGAGAGGTCTTCAGGAGCTCTGTGGTGGTGTGGAAGGGGTTGGAGGAGCCACGGTATCCTGCCCCCACCCGCTTCCTCTTCAGCTACATGGACCCAAACAAGAGCAGCACAGCGTGACGTTTATCTTCTAACACACCTAAAATCACCCCAGTGGGCACAATTAACAGTTCATCATGTATTTCTAAGTTTGTTTTCCTAAAATGATTAATTGGAACTTTTTAAAGACTGAAGTCAGAACATATCTTTTATTTTTGGTAATAAAAGACATATATTTTAAAGAAAAAAAAATAAATAAAAACATATATTTTATTTTTTATATTATTATTATTTTATATTATTATTATTTATAATCATTCCAATCATTCCAAATGAAATGGAAGTCCTGCTTCAAAACCAGTGAATGGAAACTGACACCATCATATTTGAAATATTAAAGTCTTTAAATTTTTTTATGTGCCAAATTGTAATTTTAATGTTCTATATTTGAAAGTCCAGCAGGAATAACTGGATGAGACTCTTGTAGGCATTACTGTGAAAAAGACACACACAACATCAATCATTATGTATGTTTTCTAAGCCCAAATAAGAACACACTCATATTGAAAAACAGATTTAGAATGTACACAGTACATCCCTGAACAAACAATATGACAGTATTTATTGTTGAAATGGAGACAAGCAGCAGGGGGCAGTATGGAGCCCATTTAGATGCTGGGTCTTTCTCTCATACTGGTTGAACCGTGTTAATGCCTAGAGACTCTGGCTCACTACCTCGTTCAAATATGGCCAGATGAAGGAAAAGTGAATCAGTATTAATATAACTTACCGTATACACCTGGGAGGCCGGAATGAAGCCCTGCTGCTCTGCAGGGATGGATGAGGAAGAGGAGGCAGCTGCTTCCTCCTTTGGTTGTTCTCCGTTCACAGAAGAGGCGCATGCATTTCCATCCTTGTTCACAGGGGGCGCCTCTGCGCTCCCCGAGCCTTTCTTCAAGTCAGATACCTGGAAAAGCCGATGATGGTGTCAGGTCTTCTACAGGTCTTCTAGTAGTGCTTCTACTAGAAGCATTCCTGGAAAGCACATTCTCGTGGAACCTGTCTGTCAAGAAATTAACTTTTTGTGTGTTTTTGGTGTGATGTGAGGCCGTCATAGCGTGAGGAGAACTCACCCTCTTGAGCACAGCGGCCCTGTAAAGGCTCGCGGTCTTGCAAGACCTGAACAGCTCATATTCTGCTTCTACGGCCTGAGAAAGTGCGTCAGTGCTGTCGAGGAGCAACGTTACAGGGAGGTGAGACGACATTAAAGTGGTAGAGGAGGACAAACACCAGAACACTCTCAGCCACAACAAACACTGAACAGGCACTTCTCAAAGAAAGAACACTTACATCAAAGTCACTATAAGTGACTGTACGTGACCCTGGTTACGTGTTTTCTTACAGAGTAGAATAAAAGCAGTTCACGGGTGTGTAATCGTAAACACGTGTGATGTGCACGTGTGCAGTAACGTCTCCTGTAACTGGCCCACATCACTACCTGTCAGAGTCATCCGCTGCCCCTCCCTGATTGGTCAGGGATTCGTGGAGAAGAGCCAAACAGTGCTCGCGTGTCTGATACACACACATACACACACACACACACACACACACACACACACACACACACACACACACACACACACACACACACACACACACACAATTAAATATTATATTATATATAATATTATATTATATAATCATTTTATAAATGTATAAAACATACTTCTTTACATTAAAAACTTACATAAAACCACCAGAGAATGACTCTCTTGTATGCCTTAGGCTGGCTAGCTTCTATTTTTACAATTGTCAGGAACAAGAGATAAAATTCAACATTGTGATGCAGAAGACTTGCCACTAGGGGGCAGCTCTTTCCTTTCTCTTGCGCTACTGGAATTCAGCATTAACAGTACTATAAGGTCAATATTTTACAATACTGACTATGGTGATCTGAGCATCCTGAACCATCTCAGATGCATTTCACATGATCCAACAATTTTCACACAATAATGCAGGCCAATCTGAAGGATTTCACGTAATTAAATAACAAATGTTTTACTGTATTACAAGGCATACATCAATCACAAAATGTGGCAATGTAAATGCAATACAGTATTTCATCCGAATTGTGCTTTGCTATCACCATCATGCTACAGCTAACTGTAGCAAACCTCCATCAAGACAGCAGGTGGGCACAGGATTCATTTGGCCAGTGACCTGTGACACACCACTGGGGACGGCCAAGCCAGACTGATCCAGGAACAGCGAGACACTAGGGGGAGTTGTGTTGAGGTGGGGATGGCTGGCCAAGCCAGACTGATCCTGGAACAGCGAGACACTAGGGGGAGCTGGTTTAAGGTGGGGAAGGCTGGCCAAGCCAGACTGATCCTGGAACAGCGAGACACTAGGGGGAGTTGTGTTGAGGTGGGGATGGCTGGCCAAGCCAGACTGATCCTGGAACAGCGAGACACTAGGGGTGGTTGTGTTGAGGTGGGGATGGCTGGCCAAGCCAGACTGATCCAGGAACAGCGAGACACTAGGGGGAGTTGTGTTGAGGTGGGGATGGCTGGCCAAGCCAGACTGATCCAGGAACAGCGAGACACTAGGGGTGGTTGTGTTGAGGTTGTGGGGAAGACTCCAGAACCCTTACCTTCACTGTGAGACGCGGTATTCTCTGACTGCTGGCCTCCTTTAACTGACAGCCATCGTCTGGGAAGACAGACATTCGACACTGATACTTGAGACAGATATTTATACACAAATATTTGTCTCCGGCGTGTGAGACTGCACACAAAAGCACAAAATCGCCATTTCAAAACCCGTGAATGAAGGAGGTCCTCTAACTGGAAACGTCTGCGTTGATGTGGACACAGTGAACTGACGCGGTGAACACGTAACAGCAGGTGGATTGGCTCTCAGCCCCACTCTCCCCAAACACAGGGACTATTACCACACGACATGGCTACATGATAAAGCCACGCTCACAATCGCTCGCAAGACTTTAACCTCGGTCTTGGAAACCAACGTTGGGATCCGGGTTTGGGAAACAGAGCTGAACTAAGTACTGGTCTCACTGGTTTGTGAAGAATATGTAAAATGTGAGAAATACAACACTTGTGTTGTGTGTAGCATATCCAATGAGCTGAGCACTGAGTGAGCTGAGCACCGAGTGAGCTGAGCACCGAGTGAGCTGAGCACCGAGTGAGCTGAGCACTGTGTGAGCTGAGCACTGTGTGAGCTGAGCACTGTGTGAGCTGAGCACTGTGTGAGCTGAGCACCGAGTGAGCTGAGCACCGAGTGAGCTGAGCACTGAGTGAGCTGAGCACTGAGTGAGCTGAGCACCGAGTGAGCTGAGCACCGAGTGAGCTGAGCACCGAGTGAGCTGAGCACTGAGTGAGCTGAGCACCGAGTGAGCTGAGCACCGAGTGAGCTGAGCACCGAG